>NC_041360.1:13201876-13259376 GCF_900634415.1 Cottoperca gobio | reverse complement strand
CTTCCTGTGTGTTCTGTAATGCATCTGTGCACTGTCCCATCACTGATGATGGTTTCAGGATTTTATATTGAAAAAGCCTTTAACTTCAGAACCTCTGAGCTACAGTACTACAGTACTGCAACTATAGTATGCCAGAGTCCTTCTTATCAAGATATTTCATATTAAATATCTTTCTAGCACCAATTCGCACAAATACAGTGTCATGAGCTCTGTTAACTTCATAATCCATGCTAACGATTCAGAGTTTATCTAAACTGGTGTAGCTAACAAGCTGTGTTAGCCACAGGCTGATAACACCGACATATTTATTTGGTTGGTGGACGAGGTTTAAAACTCCTAAATACAGACATATTGGTGTTGACAGTAAGATCAGGGATTGCACTCACTTTGCATAGTAGACCCAACCATCTTTCGTAGATCTCTCTTCCCATCCGGGAGGTAACTCGTCCTCACTATCTGTATCGTCCATGCCCGCGTATTTAAGAGCTGCCATAACTCACGTTATGTTCACGTAAATGACGGTGCGATAAACACTAACCCGGTGAGAAATATCTGCTCTGAAAAATGAATGCAACTGTCAGAGTAGAAAATTACTACCACAGCGTTTCCTGGCACTTCCGCAACAACACGGTGACGCTCTCCGAATTGCATTTTGGGAAATTAAGGCTGAAATAACGTGCTGCGGTTGGCACAATGCACTATGTTTTGAGTATTTAAACTTTCGTTGCTATTTCAAAGACATATCGGTATTAATATCAACCAAAGTCCAAAATACAATCAAGCATATTTTTGAAGTATATTAAAAATGTACAGGACAGCACCAAAGCTAGTCAGGACAAAATCAGGACACTGCACCAGCAACTCAAAACCCAGCAATATTGACCACCACTAGTTAACTAATCACAAGCCAATGCGTAGGCCTATACTGCCTCCTAATGGCTCACATGTATATATACATATTTTATACATCTCTTTCATATATTATCATTTTTGTCAAATGGATTGTCTATGTTCAAATTTTATTTTGTTGTTTATTCTGTAAACACAACATCTAGTAATATAATATAATAATATAATATAATATTGAGGTAATCAGAGTTAAATAGCAAGATACAAGTTGTTACAAGTTTTTATATCTTTATATTTTATACGTGTAAGTAAATTATTTGTCTCTTTATTTCTTTGCAAACCAGCTTTCCTTAAATGACACCTTGAGGGGTGAATAAAGTATTTTTGCATTGAATTGAACTGAAATTGTTTCCTTAGTATTAATTCGCCTGATAAACAACTGATGTTGTACCTGCTAAACAAAGAAATGAACAGCTAACATATGGTATAAAGATCTGATGCCTTTTTGGAGTTTAGTCTGGCTGTAAAGCAATAAATTGCAGGAGTGAGGGCTATAAGCATACAAAGAAGCTTTATCCGGTCTCTGCTTTGTAGCTTGCTACCTGCCCCCTAACAAATGATCAAGACTGGCAGCATTGTTACGTACTCAGAGAGAAGCTGCTCTGCACATTTTGCTACTTTCTTCTGTTCCACTTATGCCACTCCTGTTTGCTAGTGTAGTGATTCAACTACTGCTTTGAGTACATTTCTCTTATTACTGTGGAGGACAGGGACCGTCATCTCTATTCTGGCTATTTCATGATTTTCAAGGAAACTTGGAATATGAGACACTTGCATGCTTTATTCTGCTGACTTAGAAGAATCTGCTGACACGTGGTCAACCAGGCACCTGGTTTAGTATAATCGACTGCAAATATGCTTACTTTCTTTTTCCACATTGCAAACAGACTCTGACAGTTTCTCCAGCTCCAGTTTTCCTTTGAGAGAATGGCCAATGAACATCCATTAGCTACTCCCTGCCTCCCCAAAAATGTGGAGAAGAGGTCAAGTTGCTGGCACAGTAAAGCATGAGGATCTTGCTGTTATCTCGATTACGTTATGATGATGGCACAGTTACAAGAATGTATGATGTTTTAGATTATGCAAATGCAGAACAGTTTAAGATAAAACATTCCCTCCAACCTGGTAAAACAGTACTGCACACCCATTTACTGTCCATTGGACTGTTCCTTTGGACAAAGCAAACTCATGACTCCATCAGTAGCTTACTGTACATATTCAAATACTGTATATGCAATTCCAATTAACATTTTAGTACAATTTTATATTATTTTATACTTCTACTCCACTACATTTCAGTGGGAAGTGTTGTAGTTCTTATGCCAATACATTTATCTGACAGCTACAATTACTAGTTACTTACCACTTAACATTAAATCAGTAATAATAATACTAATACTAATAAATACACTGTAAGAGGCCATTCAGTTGCATAATCGTTACTTTTACTTTACTAAGTAAGTAAGATATTGAACGCATCATTTGTATTTTGTGGTATTACTGCTTTTACTTGTGTAAAGGATGTGAAGAGGCTTTTCTACCACTGGTTAATACACTGTAGACACCTAAACTATTTTGGCAGAAGTATCTGGGTCATTCCAGAATTTGAGGACAATTTAGACATCAACACTTTTGAAAAATGAACCTTTTATTTTGTTATTTTTTGTTATGTATTTAGGAAAAACAGATAATAAACCATCAAAAAAGTGATTTGGCCAGTAAAGGCATCAAATGTACACTTTGTATTAGATGTTTTATTTGTTGTGTGTTGTATTATGTTTTGTGCAACCCTGTGACACATACTCATTAAGCAGAAAAGGGTATTTAAAAACATATTCTTCAGTAAAACTCTTTACTATTAAGTAAAGAAAGTACAATTACATTAAATACTCATGTTGTTTTGGATAAAACTGGTTTAATTTTAATTTAAGTAACTTTTTTTAATCGATCTTGCCCAACTTTTCAATTGTCACACGTTTCTTTTTACCAATTTCAGTATTTCATTTTAAATATTTGCTCAAACACATTATGCATATAATTAATCAAGCTATTAAAAGGACATTAGTTTAAACTTTTGTGAGCTGAGAAAATTATTTATGGTTATTTTAATAGAAAATGATATAGTAACAGGGTTGAAATTAGAGTGACAGGGTTGCGTAAAGTAACAGGGTTGAATGGCTACATTACTTTTGGTTGTAGGTCATGACATAAATGTGACAAATAAATACTCAGGACTACAGAAATGTTGTTTGATAATATTTTATATATATTTTCCAATGAAGGATTCACAGGAAGAGTATCAATGATGCATAACAAACATGTCAACACAACAACAAACTGGATATAATCAAATATACACTGGACAAATATAAAACATGGAGGTCACTGAGGTAGTCAAACAACTCCACAGTGGAAAGGCCCCAGGGGTTGATGAGATGCGTCCAGAAATGCTGAAGGCTTTGGGTGTTGAGGGGCTGTCTTGGTGGACACGCCTCATCAAGATTGCGTGGAAGTCTGGGACAGTGCCTAGGGGGTGGCAGACCGGGGTGGTGGTTCCCCCTATTCAAAAAGGGGGACCAGAGAGTGTGTGCCAACTACAAGGGTATCACACTTCTCAGCCTCCCGGGTAAAGTCTACTCCAAGGTGCTGGAAAGGAGGGTTTGGCGGATAGTCGAACCTCCTGAAGAGGAACAATGCGGATTCCATCCTGGTCGTGGAACAATGGACCAACTCTTCACTCTCGCAAGGATCCTGGAGGGGGCCTGGCAGTATGCCTAACCCGTCTACATGTGTTTTGTGGATTTGGAGAAGGCGTATGACCAGGTATGACCGGGTCCCACAGATGATACTTTGGGAGGGCCATCCAATCCCTGTATGCCCAAAGCGAGAGTTGTGTCCGGATACTCGGCAGTAAGTTGAACTCTTTCCCAGTGGATGTTGGCCTCCGCCAGGGCTGCAGCTTTATCACCAATCCTGTTTGTGATATTCATGGTCAGGATATCGAGGCGTAGTCGTGGAGGAGAGGGGTTGCAGTTCGGTGGCCTGAGGATCTCATCCCTGCTCTTTGCAGATGATGTGGTCCTGATGGCATCATCGGTCTGTGACCTTCAGCAGTCACTGGATCGGTTCGCAGTCAAGTGTGAAGCGGTTGGGATGAGGATCAGCACCTCAAAATCTGAGGCCATGGCTCTCAGCAGGAAACCAGTGGATTGCCTACTCCAGGGTAGGGAATGAGCCCTTACCCCAAGTGAAGGAGTTCAAGTACCTCGGGATCTTGTTCGCGAGTGAGGGGACGATGGAGCGAGAGATTGGCCGGAGAATCGGAGCAGCGGGGGCTGGTACTGCAGTCGCTTTACCGCACTGTTGTGACGAAAAGAGCAATGAGCCAGAAGGCAAAGCTCTCAATCTACCAGTCAATCTTCATTCCTACAATCACCTATGGTCATGAAGGCTGGGTCATGACCGAAAGAAAGAGATCGCGGGTACAAGCAGCCGAAATGGGTTTTCTCAGACGGGTGTCTGGCGTCTCCCTTAGAGATATGGTGAGAAGCTTAGCCATCCGTGCGATACTCAGAGTAGAGCTGCTGCTCCTTTGTGTTGAAAGGAGCCAGTTGAGGTGGTTCGGGCATCTAGCAAGGATGCCACATGAGCGCCTCCCTAGAGAGGTAATCCAGGCACGTCCAGCTGGGAGGAGACCCCGGGCAAGACCCAGGACTCGGTGGAGAGATTATATCTCCACATTAACCTGGTAACGCCTCGGGATCCCCCAGTCGGAGCTGGCAGATGTGGCCCGGAAAAGGGGTTTGGTGTTCCCTACTGTAGCTGCTGCCCTTGACCCCAGATAAGCGGTAGACAATGGATAGATGGAAAATACAGTAATGCATTTAAAACATTATATTATGCTAAATTATACATACACATGACATTTTACTATAAATAATAGAGTAAACTGAAGGAAATGCAACCCTTTTACTGAATGTCAACGATGTTACTCTAATTATAGTAACAGGGCTGCAAGTAACAGGGTTGCAAATGCAATGCTACTTTTAGCTTTGAGCTCAGGAATTAATGCTACCTGCACAATGTAATACTACTGTCAAGGAATGGAAACACTTAGATATTTAACTAAAGAAAGATACATTTGAAATTAATTTGTTTTAGTCTCATAATGTCATGAGCCCTCTCCCTGCCTGGTAACACCACTAATTGTTTTCAATTACCTCCACCTGTCTCTGCTCCACCCTCGTTAACTTACCAGCTGCACTGCATTTACTACTCATCATGCCCTGTATAGAAAGCCCTGTTTTTCAGTCCACACTTGTCAGATCATCTGCAAGCCTGCATCGGAATCCTGCCTGCCTGCCTGCCTGCCTGCCTGCCTGCCTGCCTGCCTGCCTGCCTGCCTGCCTGCCTGCCTGCCTGCCTGCCTGCCTGCCTGCCTGCCTGCCTGCCTGCCTGCCTGCTTTCAACTCTGTGATCTGTTACTACTACTCTGATCTCCAGCCCCGGTAAACCAGACTTGCCTTCCGCCTTACGACTACGAGTTTAGAATATCCCTGAACTGTACTACTGCCGTGCCTCATTCGGTCCTGTTGTGTGTGTGTGTGTGTCAATAAATCCTTGATCTCGAAATTGCGCTCCTGGGTCCTCGTCTGTCTGTCCTGACAGAATGATCTGACCATCATGGACCCAGCGCACGCTCAGACCAGCATGCAGGTAGAGACTGAAATGGCTGCCCTACAGCGACTGGAACGCACTGAGGGAGACATCAATCGGATGACCGGCGATATCGCTTCCCTGCTCCAACTCAGCAGCCAACAACAACAATTTAACCAGCAACAACCACTACTAGCCCAAGTCCTGCTGCTACTCACCAATGCGGCCACTCCTGCTTCGTCTGTTCCAGTACCGTCTGCCCTACTCCATCCCGCAATATCAAGCCCGACGCACTCTCCAGGATGTTTCAGAAGGATGAGGCATCCAATGAGGAGTCGACAACCATCCTCCCAAGCCCCTGTGTTGTTGCTGCCTTGACCTGGGACATTGAGGAGCAGGTCAGAGAAGCCATCCGGAACCAGCCGGGCCCCAGTGCATGCCCCTCTAACCGTCTCTTTGTCCCAGCAGATCTGAGGTCTCAGGTGATTCAGTGGGGGCACGACTCTCGCCTGGCCTGTCACCCCGGAATCACACGCACCCTCCATCTGCTCTCCCAACGTTTCTGGTGGCCGTTGATGAGAAAAGATATCCAGGAGTTTGTTAGAGCTTGCCCCACTTGCAACCAGCACAAGACCCCCAGTCAGCCCCCAGCTGGGTTACTCCAGCCTCTGCCAGTGCCCATGCGACCCTGGTCCCATATCTCCCTGGACTTCGTTACGGGCCTTCCGCAATCTGAAGGAAACACTGTCGTCCTCACCATCGTTGACCGCTTCAGTAAAATGACCCGCTTCGTGCCCCTCCCAAAGCTGCCAACTGCAAAGGAGACCGCCCGGGTGGTCTTGGAACATGTGTTTCGAGTCCATGGTGTGCCCAGGGATATTGTGTCAGACCGAGGCCCTCAATTCTCTGCGGCCTTCTGGAAGGAATTCTGCAACCTTCTTGGGGCCACCGCCAGTCTGTCATCGGGATTCCACCCACAGTCGAATGGTCAAACGGAGCGCATGAACCAGGAGCTGGCGAACGCACTGAGGTGTGTGACCTCACGCAACCCCCGTGCTTGGGCCCAACATCTTCTCTGGGTAGAATATGCCCACAACTCATTCACCAGTTCTGCCACCGGACTCTCCCCCTTTCAATGTGTTTATGGATATCAACCACCTCTGTTTACCAGTCAGGAGGGAGATGCTACCTGTCCCTCTGCGCCCGCCGCTGCCGCCGCACATGGGCCCAGGCTCGCGCCACACTCCTGAAGTCCAGTGCAAGCTATGCTATCGGAGCTAACTGGAGGAGGACCCCAGCACCAGTTTACCATGTCGGACAGAAGGTCTGGTTGTCGGCTCGAGATATACCACTGCGGGTGGAGTCGCGGAAACTGGCGCCTCGCTTCATTGGACCCTTTCCCATACAGAGGGTCATCAGCCCTACGGCAGTCTGACTACTGCTACCCAAGACCATGAAGGTACAGCCCACCTTCCACGTCTCCAAGCTCAGACCTGTACATGAGAGCCCACTGGGCCCAGCAGCACCACCGCCTCCTCCTCCGCGCTTCCTCGACGGTGTTGCCCCGTCTACATGGTCCGGCGACTGCTCCGCTCTCGACTAAGGGGTAGGGGCATCCAATATCTGGTGGACTGGGAGGGTTATGGTCCTGAAGAGAGGTCTTGGGTTCCCGCTGGAAGAATTGTGGATCCGGCCCTCATCACTGAATTCCATCGCCAACACCCTGACCAGCCATCTCTCCGACGGGGTCGGCGCAGGGCTTCTTGCCATGTAGATCCACTTCCAGGCCCTGCTGCCCCTGCTCTGGTGTCTAGTCCTGACCCTGAACCTGGGTCTGAGCTGGGGCCCTCGGATGTCGAGTCTTCTGATGGAGACGGTGCCGCTGAGGATATGGACTCTGACCGCTCAGAGGAATTCTGACCCTCCGCCGGCTCCCCCTCCTCCCGCCCGGCTTGGTGGTGTTTCTTGGGGACTTCTGGAGCTGTCCCTTGGGGGGGGTCCTGTCATGAGCCCTCTCCCTGCCTGGTAACACCGCTAATTGTTTTCAATTACCTCCACCCTCGTTAACTTACCAGCTGCACTGCATTTACTACTCATCATGCCCTGTATAGAAAGCCCTGTTTTTCAGTCCACACTTGTCAGATCATCTGCAAGCCTGCATCGGAATCCTGCCTGTCTGCTTTCAACTCTGACTCCTGATCTGTGAATCTGTTACTACTACTCTGATCTCCAGCCCCGGTAAACCAGACTTGCCTTCCGCCTTACGACTACGAGTTTAGAATATCCCTGAACTGTACTACTGGTGTGTGTGTGCATATAATGTGAGTAACAGGGTTGCGTTTGTGTGAGTGCCACACTCCATCAAGAGTGAAAAGATTGGAAATATATTAAAAATAAAAGAGAGGACTTACCTTTGGTCTACCCATGGTAGTAGCACATAACTTGCCGATGTCATTTCCTCTGTGTCATGTGACAGTTTTTTCACTTCCTCTGCCAAGCTAAAAAGGTTTTGGTAACAGGGTTGCGTGCATGTTGTGGGACACACTTTCAGTGTAAAATTACTGTTATTTAAAATATGTTTATGATTTAACAAATTGATTTTACCAATACAAGAGACGTATATCAATAGAATAATAACAAATAAGTATTATTTATATATATTAATTTTAAATTTGACATGGTCACCAAGAAGCTGGGTCAAGAGAAAAATGCTATTTTAGGGGTGTTCGAGAGCTATTTGATATTTTAAATAATATTTTGAAACAACTTTTTCTGCAACTTTATATACATTTTGTCTCAAGAGAAGTATATTTAACACACAAGTCCATGTGCATCCTATATTTCCCTCAGGATGAATAAAATATCTATCTCTCTATGGTTTTGCTTTTGGGCATGGATTATTAAAAAAAATTATGTGGGACATGAAATGTCCTCCAATTCCAATTCTACCTTATAAATCTCTCATTGGAGAAATTAAAATTCTGAAACCTTTTGCTAAAATTCCTGTTCTACAGAATATGTTTTAGAAAGGGCTGGACATCTCTAAACTTTCAAGATTTAGATAATCTGGGTGTATTTCCAAATCATCTAAAAACTGATTGATCCACCTAAAATGGAAATGAAATAAATTAGATTCGAGTGACCCATAACGGTATGAACAAACCATACAATGTAATGGCATTACTTTCCTTAATGATGGTTCACTGTATCCTCAGCTCGGCCACAGCGCATGCCCCTGGGCATTAGAGAGGGGAGGGGCTAGGAGGTGGGCCGACCAACTGTGGGCAAGTGTGTGTTTGTGTGTGTTCGTCTCAACGTAGCACGAAATGTGTCTCCTCTCAGCTAAGACGCACACACTAACGGGAGACGTGCTAGTTAACGGTTTTTTTATATTGAAAGTTTTGTTTTGTCGCCTTAAGATTGTTCCGATATTATACTATGTATATTAAAACATTCCGCTTGTAAAACGCAATATTTATTGGCCAAGAGCTGCCGACTTCGTTTCTACTAAGAGTGTCCGCTTCCCCTCCCCTCGATGAAGCGCTGCGATGCCCTCTGATTTTATATCCCTCCTTAGCTCGGATCTCGACCTCAATTCTCCCAAATCTCTATACTCAAAAGGTAAGCATTTACTAAGTAAAGTTTACTATGACGACACTAACCCGTTTGTCCAGGTTTAATCGGAAATAATATGAATGTCTTGATTGCGCACGTTAAGCTGCTAGCTAGCAGTGGTTAGCTTCTTTTCTGCTGTTAGCCAACCTAGCTAGCATAGTTAGTTAGCTGCATTTGGCTTGTGCACTGGCCAGTACCTGGTTGGTTAGCTGTCCATGTCACATGCGCGGAAGACCATGATACGCTTGGTTGCTCGTTTTATTATAACAGTGATACGTAAGAACATATTGATGTTACTTGATGTGTCATTATTTGGTGGGCTAATGGCTAGCATTAGGTTTGGTACATACTATCAGCTAGCCATAGCTACGTGTGGTCGCTTTCCAGTCACCACATTGTTCAGTGGTTTAACGTACTAAAGTCTTAGTGGGATTCTGCAGAGGTGTGTGTTTGCATGTTTATATCGCGAGAGAAGGACGAAATGTAGTTCATGCGTGTTGTTGTATGTGTCCTCCTTGTTTAGTTTTGTTGGATGACAGTCCCTCTGTTGTTTTTGGTTTATGGGTGGAATTGAGCCAGAGTTGTCCTCCTCACATTCTCTGGTTTCACAGAAAGAATGCAGCTACTGGCACATGAAGGGGGCATGGCAGTCTCCCTCTCAGGACAAGGGGTGCTGCCACTGGTGGCCACATTTAACCTATAATACGCTTCAGACACATGCCAACTGTGTTATTAACACACACCTGTGTTATTATTAATAGGATATTGTACTGTGGATTTGTACTAGCTTTCAACAGCACTTTGTATGCAGGTTAATTTCCTCCCTGTTAACAAGGGTATCAACTTCATTTGTAGGGAAAGTGACTGTGAATCTGCTACTCAGCACTGGCATCACCATCTATCATGCTATTGCTTATTCATGAGCAAGCCTTGTATGTTCTGTTCTGCTCTTGAATTGGTAACCTGAGATGCATGGATATATGCATTTTGATAGGGCACAGTGGTGGACAGCAGGGATTCCTGTTATTTTACCACCTGATCTTTGAAATAGTCCACATTTTGATGGTTAATATCATTAATACTGAATACAATCTTTAGCTCCCTGCTGTTGGACCTGCTGTTGTCACATCTGTCTGGATGCTATGTATAGGGTGCTCATGAGCTAGCAGAAAGCACTGCTATGTGACCCTGAAATGCTCAGTTGAGCCTGCCATATGGTCACACTGTATCACATGACTGTGTATTTATATCTCAGCAATTGGGTGTGTGCTTGTGTAGTGGTCAAGGCAGCAGACGTGCTCATCAACGATCTAGTGGGAGACCTCATGTATATTAGACCGTAAGTGAGTAAAGGGACAGCTGGCAAAGTTGCCTTTTGGCCTGCCAGTATACAATATTGCACAATTTAGTTGTGGTACTTGTTTAGTTAGTACCAGGTATTTTAGCATAGACTCCATTTGCCTACTTTAAATCTAAGAACCACTTCTAGGGGTTTTTATTTTGCAACTCTGTGACTGAAACATATGACCATGATTTGGTGTTAACTATGTGTCAATGTAAATGACGAAAGGGCTCTGAATACATGGTTGTCAAACAATATTTCAAAAATACATTTCAGAACACATTAATTACACAAATGGCACTGAGAACAGATCTTTGTTGTGGTGTAGTGCTTAAAATATACATAGAAATACCTGGATATTATTAACTCATAAAACACAAACATTTTGTTTAGTTTTGATTCAGGGTGTCAGATTTTCATTACGAAAGATTCCTAATGTGTTGCAACTATCATAGTTTTCTCTGCTGTATGGACATATTCCATTAGGCTCCATTTACTGTCAGTCATCTGAGACATATGAGAAGAAAGGAAAGTGCCCCCTGGAAATAATCCTTTTAAAAGCACGCTGCCTCATAAATGTTATTAACACATTCATGTCTATTTGTTTATTCACTTCCCCCTTTGTAAACTAGTGCAGAGGTTAAGTTCGAGCTAAGTTAACTACCATAAAGCTTGACTTTTAGAAAGGTCGAAATTCATATGGCATGCATAACCGTATGTTTTATGGAAATGTAAACGACATGTTCATGGTAGTAATAGAGTTATATTTTAAGCTGGAACCACTGATCTGGTTTATTCATCTGATCTACATAAGCAGGGACGTGGAGAACCAAATAAGAGTATCCAGCCATTCATTGCCAGTATAATTCAGTTTCAAGGTAAACAGGGATGTGTAAATAACCAAAAATGGCCTTCTTTGTGGTTAGACAGCAATGAGTAGCTCTTTTTCTTTGCACTCTGGCTTGAGCATATAGTTAGGAGTTTTAGAGAGTGATTAAAGGAGCCATTATTGGGCACTGAGACACATTCTTGGTCTGCATATTTTTTCCCTTTTCAACAGAAACATTGCCCTTATGTATTGTCTATTCATCTGTCATCCCCCATCTTAGCCCCAAGCCAGCTGCAAAGAATAAAAATGGAATGGTGACCTTGCCATTTGGCAAAACCTTTAAGGCATGCGTAATGTGAGCAGTGCATTACTTTGAGATGAGGTAATTTAATTGTTCTAAGTGTAGGTTTAACTCAGTCCGCCCCCCTGGCTGGCTAGTGTGTTGCAGCCTACTTTGTTTGGGTATACTCGGACAAGCTGTGCACATACACTTGAAGATATGTCATCTGACTTCTATAAAACCAAATGGAGATAACACCATAATCCCCATAACGTTATCAGTGTCCACTATTCAATTGGAAACAGTTAGGAAGGTAAACTTCATATTTCTTTTCAACTGAGGTCTATGAGTCTAGCATAATATTTTCTCTTGTAAAATAACTCTTTCTAAAGCGCTCCTCTGTCAATCATACCGTTTGATTAAGATGTTTATGTGGTTCGCAGTAAGGCCATTTCTCTAGTAACAAGAAATCATATTATGTGTTTGTGTGGCTAGTCCAGAGGAAGCATTAAACAAGGGGAGGAAGATAAAGGGACTTTGTTATTGTTTAATGTTTGCATCAAAGTCCAAAATGTAATTTCACGGTAGGGACATATGTTTATACTCAGAAAAGTATGTTATCAAAAGTATTGTTTTGTTATTGGTACTAAAGCTAAAGTATTGCACTGGTATCAGTAGAGTGTCACAAAGTGTTGATTATTTTTCTTTAATTTCCTACCCCCACAAGCCCCGCCACAGTGTATATACAAACACTGTTTTGCCTACTGTTCCCTCCCTGGGCAGTCTGCCGCATGAGTGAGTTCAAAACACTGAATGAAATCCAGACTGTGCTTTTACATACCCAAATAACATTATTGATTGAGCAACAATGTTTCCCACTAATGGGATTACTGAGAAGGTTTTAAACAAACTAAAACTAGGAAGTAAACATTTGGGTGAATCCTGTATGCAGGGAGGAAATGAATGTTCGCAGAAACCATTGATTAACTGAGGAAAACAATCTCAAGGGTTAGTTTCTATGCTTGTGCTGCTTTGCTCTGTGATCTGCAAGCACTCCGAGAGCAAGTGACTTGTGTCCCATTCAGACCAGCACAGTTGCATAGTTTAACCCAGTGTTGACTCCTTTTGATCTGGCCAATGCATGTCATCCAACCTGGATTTGTGGGCCTCTTCCCAACCTGGGTTGGAAGATGCCCAGCTCAGTGAACAGGCATTTCTGTTATCTTCATTATGTAATGTAATTCTGTTTTTTGGCAGGAATATGTACGTAATAGCCCACTGCTGCAGATGTAGTGCGAGTCTGTGAATGGTTCCGCCGACATTTGTTCATTATGTGAATGCTCTCGTTGCATATGAATGGGCTCAAGGCAAGTTTAACACACACTCGGTAGACTCACATCATGCACACATCTCCTGTGTGAAAGGGGTAATAGTCGAGGCTGAGGTCATGTCGTGTTGCCAGTCAATCTGTAATGCATCCATGCACAAAGACTCTCTCTCTCTCTTCACACCATGAACAAAAAAAGGACGGTTCACTAAAACAACATGGGTATTGACCATAGTCTACAGATGTCTTTGTGAGCAGTTTCACACATTTTACACAAGGTAAGCAAGTTATCCCAACTCGTTCTACATTTGGAGACAAACATTGCTGATGAGTTTTTCAAGTGTCATTTTCTGGCCGTTGGAGCACCACAACGCTAAACCCATTCAGCTCTGCCGTAATGGGATTAGCTGCAGGCTACAGCTCCAAGCCCGCTGGATGGACAAACAAGTGCTATTTTGTTTTTAAGGGAACTGTCCCTCTTTAAAGACACGTTGGCTATGCATAAAAATAGAGGATTATGAAGCTGGCCTCCATCTCAATGCTTTAAATGTTACCCATCTGTGTGAACTAGTACTGTAGCTCTTTGTGTGAACGGTGGTGATTTTGTGTTGTCACTCCCTCAACAGCATCATGAGCGTCAGAGAAGTGCGAAATCATGTGTCGTGTAAGTTTCACCATTCTGCTGGTGCTAAGTCATAGCTGAGTATCAGATGACTACTACACAAGCTGGGTGACGCTGATGCACAGCTGAAATATCCATGTCAGGGTGTTGATGGGTCCCTGTTTCTTAGCAACCAGACTGCCTAATCATGTGTTTATCTGCCATCGAATGCAGTTTATTCCACTGTAGCTGCAATGGCTGGTTATAGTCTACTAGGAATCATCTTTCCATCATATATCAAGGAATGTCTCCGTGGGTCTTATTACAGTTAACCTAGGCTAATTTAGTTCATCAGCAGATAGCATGTGTTGTGTTAGAGTTGACAGCAGAAGCTTTTGTATATGTGGGGAAAAAACGTATCATGAGACCCAGGTTTGCTTTCAGTCCCATCATAGGAATGCTTTCATTAACTTTTGAAAAGAAAACAACAACCAGCCTCACTCAGTGAGCTATAGTTGTAGTTTTGTAATTACAGAATTGCATTAGAACAAGTGAAATTAAATTAAGTGAAGAAAATGTATTGACCGTATTTGAAAAGAGAAGTTGGGTCTTTTTGAATTTAGTTCAGGGCAGTCTGAACATTTGAGCCAGTGTCTAGTCATTATTGGTAATGCATCTTAAGGCAATTCTGCACTGGCTTAAGTTTTCAGCAATGATCCGTAGGATGCATAATAATTTATACTCAAGTTTAAGGGGTTTAACTTGTGTGCACACCATATCCATTTAACTGACCGCAAAAGCAGATAGTGCTTTGTCCTATTTTTTTAAATGGTGAATAAAGTTACTATAAAGGTTGTACATTTCAATGCGCTCAATTTCTGAACATTTTGAAAATGAGAAAATACTCAGTATACAATATGAATATGCTTTACAATGTAGTTCTTGCACATTTATTTATTCAATTACCAGAAAACATGCTCTTGTGATATTCATCGTTGTTGGGATATGAAATGACCTATATCGCTTAAAGCAAAACTTCTAAAGTTTCTGGAGCTATCGGGAAAATATTTTCTAGTAACAAGGTCCTGTAATCAACAATGAGCTGATTTCTGTTTTTCATAACCTAATTTATCTTCTCCTACTCATCCTTTATGACAGAGTCGGTATATGACCTCCTCCCCAAAGAGCTCCAGCTCCAGCCGTCGTCCACCCAGACAGACCCGCCCTCCATGAGCCAGAAGAGTGGGGGAGAGGCGGGACCTCCCCCTTCTGCATCCTTGGCCTCAGGTGAGCTACCTGCTCAGTCCATGAAAACCATGATCGGGGATCAGTTTCCCCTTGCCAAACTATCACCCAAGACAGTAGGGGTGAAGAAACTCGTATGGCCTTTTATCAGTGTCTGGGGGCAACTTCACCCTTTCACCAGGTTCAATAGAGACAACATTTGTGACTGTTTGAGATTATATGAGCTAGTATAGTATTTATATTTCAGCAAAGGTATTTTAATACAGCTGGCATAGCAAGGCACGGTCATATTAGATTTTACTCTGGTATTTCGGGGGTTTCTCCGCTTTCACAAAAGCTACGGTGGTACCAATTGGGGGGTGGGGGCAGTGTTAAAGGTGATTTAAAAAGTTCGACTTGAAATGTATTTGGATTATTTTGGGATTCTCAATTGTTCCATTATCAAGCTGTATTAAAGCTACCCCCACTTAGTGAATATCTGTGTCATTGTTTTGGTTAGTTGACTTGTTTGACATGTTGGTGTCAGGTGACCCTGTTTGGTACTTTCTTATAATCCAAGCAGCAGCATGGGAAGAGGCTTTGATATTCACCCAACTTCTAAATTCCGTTATGAGCTAACTAACTTATACATTGTTAGTGGCAGTGACTATAATTTAGGAATCTCGATGGGTTTTATGTAATGATAGTCATACACAGTCCTCTTTTCCTGGAAAGCTTTGCTCTGAATAAAACCTCCAAGAAATGGCGAGTTTGCATTAACAGCATGCTAACATAGCTTGTTCTTTCTCATTTCACTGATTTCTTTCAGCAGCACCTTTCCATGAAATGCCTGTGCTTTCTGCTTTCTTTTCACTCTGCTTTTTAGTCCGTTAGTTTCATTGAGGTGTCCCAGCTTTTACCAGTTCTGCTGATTCAGATACGGTCCTTTGATTTAAGCAGTCATCTCCGACATCTCTCATGTTATGACATTATATTGTCTAGAGTCTGGGTATTAGCACTTCTGAATTAGCACGTCTCTCTGAAGGTGTCAGTATAGTTTTGTTTTTCAAGTGCCTAAAACAGAAACAGCTTGGCACATTTGTCATTCACACACTCTCTTTAACAAACTCGTACAACAGTAGGTCATCGGACAATTTATTGAGGTCTGAAGCTGTTTGAGCTTTGCAGCTGATTGGTTTATCTACTCCCGTGTTACAACTCCGCTTCTCAGTAATTATGAAGGTTCTGTCTCTTTATGAAACAGTGAAGTTGCCCCTAGCAATCATTGGACTGTCTTTTAAATATCATTTAGCACACCAAAGGAATATGGTCTGATCATGATTCAGGGCAGCCAACATCAACTAAAAACTCTGAAGGATTCTAGTCTTGAGTTTCATTTAGAGAGCAAACTAACTGCTCAAACGTGTTGGAGAGAGCGCTTTTTTTTTAACGCTACTTTTTAACTATCCTGTCTGACCCAGCTGGCCCTAAGCAGTGCTGATCAAAAGCATGACTACTGTAATGTCCGTCAGATCATCATTAACCAAATACACGTGCTGTCTATAAATGATCAACTTCAAAAGTTACTCCTTCAGTATATGAACTCATCCAATTTACTGATTGACAGAAGTTGAATCTTGAATGATCAGCTCTCTTGTTGCTCATTGGCTGTCTCGTTTTTATTGCAGGAAGTTCCCTCTGAGGCAGGGAGTGTCTGCATATAAAATGGTCTGCAGTTCACTGCTCCATAGGTCAGAGGCTTGTTTATTCTGTCTCCATGGCTACGCTCAGTCCCAACCAAATCTTCCAATTGGCATGCGCAAACTACTGTTTACTACTGAATGCACATTGCACAAACTGTACTGTAACCCTGGCAACCCTGGCAAATTTAATTTGGTGCCACATTACCAGCTTGCAAATTTGGCTGTACAAGAAAGTTTGACCATATTTTGTTATGTTTCTTTCTGGCAATGTGTATGTAACAATTTGTAGCTTGCTTTTGTTTTTGTAAACAAAGCATGACAGTTTTGTCACATTGATTTTAATTGAGAAAGGTTTCTTAGGAATCAAAACCTTGTGGGACCTATTCTCAACTTTAACTTCAGAATATTTGATCAATGCTTGACAGCTCTCGCATGCACAGTGAGAGCATATAACCCACAATAGTCTGTTGAAATTAGAGTTGGGAAGAGGGGAAATCAATACAAATCATGCACAAATTCAGCTGCTTGAATGGGACTGCTAGCCTGCACCGCGCTGAACATCTATACTAACTTATTTATCTGTATATACTACTACAGATGCCACCTCTTCCACCTCCAGCCCCTCTGCCTCCTCCTCCCTGGCCATGGGAGCCCTATCCTCTGGCTCCTCTACCTCATCCTCAGATCATCTCAAGGTTCCTCAGCATCTCCACTCCACAGGAGGGGATGGAGCTGGAGCTACAGAGGTTCAAGGTATGGAGGGTGCTGTATCTGCCCCCAGCAGAGGCAACAATGGAGCAAACACTGCAACAGGAGACATAGGGTCAGGAGTGTTGTCAGGGCTAGGAGTCCAGCAGCCTCAGAACACCCCGTCAAAACGGAGGCCTGTATTGAGCATATCCCCGCCACCAGAGGACCTATTTGACGACAGCCAGATGTCTTGCCAAGAGGAGCCTGCCGTATCTGCTCCAACAGGTCCAGATTCAGAGCATAGCAGCAGCATGTGGGCTGATGACTCCGTCTCCAACTTCAGCCTGATCAGCTCCGTCTCCTACAACGACAACACAGAGGTGCCACGCAAGTCTAGGAAACGCACCCCTCGCCAACGGCCTGGGCCCAAGCCTGCTCCTCCAGAGGACAGCATGGATGTGTTTGATGCTGACAGCGCCAAGGCCCCTCACTTTGTCCTATCCCAGCTGGGCACAGACAAGACCAGTCCCATAACCAGGTGGGGTGAACCTTGTCCAATGCACATTCTCTCTGCATTTTAACTCAGAGTACCTATCTCTGTACCTATACCTTTTGTTTGGGTTAATTTAATTCCTACAAGTTGTATTAATGTTACCATGTGATTTGTGTTGCCCTGCAGCTCTCTTGAGTCAGGAACTGCCGTGAAGGGTGGATCCCTGTCTACTCAGTTCCCCCAGAGGAGTGATGGGAAAGAGCTAAAGATCCTGGTGCAGCCAGAGACCCAGCACAGAGCTCGCTATCTGACCGAGGGCAGCAGAGGTTCTGTCAAAGACCGCACACAGCAGGGATTCCCCACTGTCAAGGTTTGACAAAAAAAGCTTCTTGACACAAGAAAAATATTAACGCCTAACACCTTGGACGTGACATATGGACAAACATACACAGGACCCAGAGTGTGGAATGCTTTGCGAATGCTCATGCCAGTTCAGATGCAGCAGAACAATTCAATCACTAACCAATACACATCAGCACATTTTGTTAGAGCTACTTCAACAGCTCTACAATGGATAGCCTACGGTATTCTGCGTGGTACATAGGTTTTTGACAAATCAACACCATACCCAATTTTCTCAAATGAAAACTAGATGATCCTTTAGTAACTTTACCTGTTACTGATAAACCAGGGCAGGGAAGTGTCCTTCATTCATCAATAAGGCACTTAACCCTCGACTGCTCCACTGGGCTGCTTAGTGGCCTGAAAATATAACTGTGGCTGTGTTGAGCAGCTAAGGGAAGTAGCAGGGCACAACCCTATAACAACTATACAATTGTCATTATAGTACAGTAGAAAATCTGTGCTTGTGAAGAAAATGGAAAATCTCAATACTAGCGTCTATAGGAAACAAACACCTTTTACAGTAGTATCATCATCCTCCAGGTTTAAAGAAGGGTATTCCATACAGTCAACTGTTGAAGGCTAAAATAATCTGCAGCACGGACAATTTATTTGAAGAACAAGATATGGATATGTGTAATCGTTTCAGAGATAGGGGCTACAAGTTTAGGAACAGTATGGATGAATTGATGAACCTAGACAGAAACTGCTTATTAACCCCTGACCCTCCCTCTGTTAGGGACTCACAAATTGGATACCACGTTTTCTCCATTAAGTAAAACAAAAAAATGTATCCAGTTACCTTTCAGTAGGCCATTATTTAATTTTTTTTACCAATCTTTGCCAATGAGAGGGCCAGGAACTCAAGGGAAACTTTGGTCAAAGCTGATTGTTGTGAACCTCCTCAACACTGTTTATGTAATGTCTCGCATGTTTGAGCTGTGCCCAGAGACCATACTGGTTAAAAGGTCTAGGATTTCTTGAAGAACCAAATATGAGGTCTATTTCTTGAAATGTCCTCAGGCTAACGATGGCTTCTAGCTGAAACATGTTTGTTTTGTGACCCTGTATCTGTGAGTGCTGTTGTTTTGAGGGTCAATTCAAGTTATTTACACACAATCTCTTTGGTTTTGTCCCCAGTTGGAAGGCGTGAGTGAACCAGTTGTGTTGCAGGTGTTCGTAGCGAATGATGCAGGCAGAGTGAAGCCTCACGGATTCTACCAGGCATGCAGAGTGACAGGACGCAACACCACTGCCTGCAAGGAGGTGGACATAGAAGGCACCACGGTTATTGAGATCCCTCTGGAGCCCAGCAATGACATGACACTCGCGTAAGGGATAATCTTTTTTGTGGATAATTCGGTATCAGTTAATACTTTCAGCGTTGACGTTGAGAAGATTTTAGCGTGCTTGTCATATACCTCTTCCATCCCATGGTGTTTCTGCAGGGTGGACCGTGTAGGAATTTTAAAGCTACGTAATGCAGACGTGGAGGCCCGTATCGGTGTGGCAGGGTCCAAGAAGAAGAGCACGCGTGCCAGGCTGGCCTTCAGAGTCAACATCCCACAACCTGATGGATCAGTCCTTACTCTACAGGTCACTTCATCACCCATCCTCTGCAGTGAGTAGTTCAGGCACAATATAAACTACAAAGATAACAGCCACCACAAGACTTCATGAGGCTAAATGCAGGGGAATGTTGTGTTTCCACTGATGTGCTCTCTGGCAAACACTGGCCAAGAGTTCATGTGTTGGTTTTAATTATTTGACTCCTCTGTCACTCTCCAGCCCAGCCAGCAGGGGTGCCAGAGATCCTGAAGAAAAGTCTTCACAGCTGCTCAGTGAGAGGAGGAGACGAAGTTTTTATCATCGGAAAGAACTTCCTCAAAGGAACCAAAGTTATTTTTCAGGAGAATATCGCAGGTGCTGTGGCCAGCTTGGTGTTGTCAGTGTCCTTGTATCCCAATGTAATTTGTTTGGATATGGGTTTTCTGCATGTTTCAACCTGATGGACGGAATAAGACATTTTCTTTGTTTTATTTGCAGATGATAATTCCTGGCAAGCTGAGGCAAAGATTGACATGGACCTTTTCCATCAGGTAGATGCAGCTGAATGATATGCATACTCTGCTGTTTTTCCTGTAATTAAATAAGATGCCGTATCCAACCTGCCTGCTCTCATTGACTATATTCTTCATGAGATTGTACTAAAGATGTGATTGCCCTTTTGCATCTCTCTTTTCCAGAACCATTTGATAGTTACAGTCCCTCCGTTCCACAAGCAGTCAGTCACTTCTCCCGTTTCTGTGGGAATCTACGTGATGACCAATGCTGGTAGATCACATGACGCCCAGCCCTTCATCTACACTCCAGAGTCAGGTACAGCCACCAGCTCAAGTGTATAGTAATCCCATTTTCAAGCATACTATTATACTGTAAAAGGAAAAATTATACCTGCATTGGTTGTATAAATCAACATCTTAACTTTTTTTCAGTTACAGCAGATGCATTTAGATGAAAGGTTTTATTATTGCTGAAATGGCAGAAATCTTCATGCGTCAACACAAAACTATCCTGTGTTTCCACCTTTACCAACAGCTGATAACTCAAATGTCCGGACAGTGAAAATAGAGGGACCCTCCCTGGTCAAGACTTGTATATTTGATGGCCAGATCAAATCTATGTCTTCTGAGCAAACTGACAGCTCTGCGCCACCTTCCAAACGGCAAGAGGACACACCAATGGAAGTGTCTAGCAATCCACCTCCCACAGATGTCTTTAAGGTAAGATGCCATTAATTCTCAAGAAAGCGCAATCAATATTTCTACTTCAGAATTGCAGTTGGTAATATTTTTTTGCTTCCTCTCTTTACTTAGTCATCCCCTGACCCTCTTGTTGTGGTGCAGCAGACACTGGAGCTCAGCTCTAGTCCTCATCAAGGTGGAGAGTCCTTTCAGAGCCCAATGCCCCTACAACTTGAAGATGTGGAGCTTCCCCAGGCACTCCCGGTCTTCCCTAGCTTAGAGTCTCTCAGCACCATACAGAAGCAAGACATTGCCCCCACAACCTCCTTCCCAGTGCCGGGCGATACGACCATCCCCCCTGTGACACCAGAAGTCCCACAGCAATTCCTCAGAGACCCTCAGGACAGCATACCACCTGAGAGTTCCAATAATAGTGGAGGGGTCGTAGTTGTGGCCATGCCCCAGATAGCAACTCCCTCTCAGCCCCAGCCACAACAGTCACAGGTTCCCTTGTTCCCCCAGGAAGGGGTGGCCCAACTGGAGAGGGCAGTAAGGGAGCTACAGGCTGGAGGTAACACCACGCTCCAGCAAGTGTTGGAGGCGGCTGTAGCCCAGCAGCAGCTGAACTCTGTGCTGTACAGCCCCACCCCCTCTGCAGACTCCCTTCAGCAGCACGTCCAGGAGAACATGAATAGCCTTCGATTGGGAACCACAGATAATTCCCTATCGACACAGCAACAGCTACAAATACAACAGCGACAGCAGATGCAACAGCGACAGCAGATGCAACAGCAACAGCAGATGCAACAGCAGATGCAACAACAACAACAGCAGCAGCAACAACAACAACAAATACAGCAACAGTTTCAACAGCATCAGCAACTGCAGCAACAACAGCAAATTCTTGGTAACCTTCAGCATCAACAACAGCAGCAACACTTGCAGCAGCAGCAACAGCAGCAGCAGCAAGTTCTTGGCAACATGCAGATCCAACAACAACTTATATTACAGCCACAAGACCAGCAGCAACTGCAGCAACAGCAAATCATGGAGAATATTCAACAGCAACAACAATTGCAACAAAATCAGCAACAGCAAGTCCTTAACAACATCCAACTTCAGGATCAGCAACAACAAAATCAAATGCTGACCTTACAACAACATCAGCTACAGCAGCAGCAACAGCAAAATCAAGCGTTGAGCAACTTACAACAACAACAGCAACAACAACAACAACAACAACAGCAACAACTGCAAGAGCAGCAGGTGTTGGAGAATTTACAACAGCACCTTCAGGCTGAGTTGCTTCAGCCTCAAATCCACTCCTCCCCCCAAGTACAGCAGCCAGTGTCCCTGCTTCAACAGGCTGGAGAGTTGCTCACCATTCAGACCAGCTTCCCCACTCAGCCTCCGTCCCACACATCTCCCCCACAACAGCTCTTTCAATCGCCCAGGCCCCTCGCTGAGACCCAGAGCTCGCAACAGGTCCAGGCTGCCCTGCTCCAGAATACGCTGACTGTTCTGACTAGTGGCAGTCTCAACTCAGAGCAGCAGCCTACGGGGTCAACCCTTTACCTGTCCCCAAACCCCCAGCCTCAACAACAGCAACTGGCATTCATCTCCTCCATGGAGACATCTAACAGCCAGCCCCAGTCTGTTGCAATGTTTCAGAACCAACCACAAGCTCAGCTTTCCCAAATGCAGCAACAGAGCACCCCCATGGAGCAGCAGCAGTCTCCACAGCAGAACCAACAACAGCCGCAGCAGCTTCCAATGGGCCAGCAGGGCTCCTTGTTTCAAAGTATCCCAAACCACTCGCAGCCTAACCCTGTCCCCCAGAGCCAGCTTTCCCAGCCCCAGCAGACGGGTCTCCTCCTTTGCACCACAGATCTGAACCCACAGGCTATTCCCCCAACTATTCTCTTCAGCACCCAGACTCAAGGTCCTTCCACTATGGGGACCATTAGTGTTGGAATCCCCCATTCAGACCCATCAGAGCCCATGTCCTTTCAAGACCAGAGCTCTTTAGGCGGCAACTCGACCTCCACTGAGAACAGACAGCAGAGCCTGTTCCAGGAACAGCAGCCAATGCAAGTGGGATTAAGTTCTAGCAGCGTCCAGAGCAGTCAGCCTGTGGAGCTGTTCTTGCCACAGACATCTCTGTCCAGCCTGCAGAGCACTATTGGCTCACAGGAGCTGAACAACCAAGCTCCAGCTCCTGGCACAACCATCTTCGTGGTACAGGGTGGTGTGAGTGTCGTAGCCAACCCTGGCCAGCAGCCCCCGGAGCAGCTTTTCCAGACAACTGTGGGTGGGAATGTGGCTCCACAAGGACAGGCCAACCTGTTTGTGTTTGGCATCCAGAATGGTAAGTCTCCACCTCTTAAGTACAGTACATCTGAGTTAAGTAATAACTGTGTGGAATTCTTGTCAAAGCCAATGCCTTTACCTGCTGTTTGATTATAGTGATTATTTCCATTTTCTCTTCCTCCAAGACTCGCCCCAGCTGCTCAATTCTTCCGGACCCGTCCTGCCAGCTCAGGGCCAGCCCCAGAACTCCAGTCACATGCAGCCTCTGTTGGACCAGCCTATGGCCCAAGCTGCCCCCACAATGCCAGCCACCATGCACAGCAGCTTACAGAACACCCTTCAGGCACAAATGCAGTCGAGCTTAGAGAACGCCATGCAGACCAGCCTACAGAATGCAATGCAGACAAACACGCAAACAGCTCTACAGTCCAGTTTACAGGCAACCATAGAAACGAGCCTGCCAACTCCAATGCAGACCAATCTACAGACACAGATACAGAGCAGCTTACAGAATCAATTGCAGGCTTCAATATCTGCATCGTCCAACATGGATAAAATTTAGGACTTACTGGAAAGCCTACAGAAGAAGTGATAAATGTTTGGACCATGTGGGCACTAAGGAGAGTGAATGAAATGTAGCCGAGAGTTAGACATCCTTACATCAACAAACAAGAATGGTGGTGTGTGTTGTTTTGTGCCAATGCCACAAATCTTAAAAAAAAAAAAAAATATTCAAGAATGAATTGCCCCTTTTACCTAAAACCCAAATTATGAGCTCCTTGTTTTATGGAATATTTATGAATTAATTATAGCCTTCATACATCCATTGTCCTTGAATTGAAGAATCCGCCTTTGTTATTACCCCTCTTGCAGGATCAGAGAGGCCTGTAATAACTGCTTTATCCATCAGTCTCAGAAATGCAGTGTTTTGTTGTTGGAGTGTTTTAATAATGTGATCCTAAGAGATGATGATAAATACTACCAGGTTTGGTGGAAAAACTGTTAAGGGATAAAGAATGTCAGCGAGAGGGAAACAGGGGAATAGCAATGTGAGAGGAGTCGGTAAGAGCAGGCAGATTAGATAAAGCAGCCAGCCATGGAGTGAATATCAGATTGTGTCAGATGTAGGCTGAATCTCATTTTGTGAGTGTAAACTCCAAGCCTTCACGTCACTCTTAGAGGCCGTGTGTGAGATGTGTTTGTCTGTTCATCACGTGGAAAACAATTATATAAATAGGGATGAAATAATGTCACCACTGAAATTCAACTGTGGCTATTGTAAGATGTTTTGCAATTATTTGACCTTGTGTTTGCATATGTCAACAACCGGACTAAAATCTACTCTAAGAGTAAAGACTGTTAAATGAATTACTTTTGTAGAATGTTTTGCCGCCATCATATTTGCTGGAATGGCTGGAGTATGCACATGAACAGACTCTAATCAGGAGGAGGAGAGTTTGAATATTGATATACTCCACAAAACAAAATATTAACTCGCTCACCAAATTCTGATCAATCAATACATTCTGGTATTGTAGGGGATTCCCCCCAAAAGCAGAAAGAGGTGGTACTATTAAACGCTCACAAATGAGATTCACCCAGGTGAAAAATGTGACTTGGCCTTTTGTTTTGGCACCGCCCAGTGTTTTCATAGGTCAATGCCTCGCTACTGGGCTTGCAGAAGCTTTTTTGGTGAAATTTTAGGAAGCATTCAATGTAGTGTGTGTATTTTTTTTGTTTCGAAGAAGTTGGTAACCTTTACCAATTTAATGTGGATAGAAAGAAACTTTCCACTAGTGAAAATGGAGTGTTGTGTGGTTTTATAAACATTTTATCTCAAGCACTTTATAACCTCTAGCTAATCCTTATATTCGTCCACAGCTCTCTACTGACCCAGCTGAATTTGTACTCGGAAACGTCCAGTTAAAAACAAAACAAGAAAAAAAATACACAGCAGTTGTCTTTGTAAAAGGTAAATACATCTTAACCAAGCATTTTTACATTTTTCTCATATCTGAATATTTTTGAGGTCTAGGACAACTTTGTATAGAATGTCTACTCACTGTTGAATTCCTCTTTGTATTCAGTCTCAGTGGTCCAGTCAAGTCTGTCTAAACAAACAGCCATTCCCACAAAAGCATTGTCATTTTTCAGTGTTGGAGTGGTAAGTAGGCCTTTGTGTTTTACACGCTGACAAAACACCTAAAATACTGATTCGTTTTAGTTTGTGCATTGAAATGAAGGATTTTTCATCGTATTGCTATTTGTACTATTTACTGTTCAATCTGTCACTTGAGACTGTTTTACCTTGTGTTGTGTTAGATATTTAAGTTTTCGTCTCAGTGTCGGTACCGTGTGCAGGCCGGCGCCATGTGAAGTTGGCATCCAGTACCCGTCCCTTGTGTTGTGAACAGGGGCTCACTGGTAAATGAAATCTCTGTTACATAGAGGCCGCCATTTTGATTCTATCTATGGTGCTATGTGCAGGAGTGATGGGCACTTCTGATGTGATGTTAGTACATAACAGTTTATACTTCTATCTATAGCACTGACATTAATTGTTAGTTTTGACGCAGAGTTGAGTCTAGAGAGCTGGCTGTTGTTGTGGGGTCAGACTGGAATGCACCCAGGCATACCAAAGCTCCTGTTGTGAATCGTCGTCATCTTGTCTCATACTTGTCCTTGCAAATGCTATCATAATGTTTACTCATTTGTACTTACTCATTTAAGTTATGCAGCTCTTACATGGATAGTAATTCAGCATGTTGTTTTAAGTACAAGATTTATAAAAGATATGTAAAGGTACTTTGTTTCATGGATCAGTTAACCTCTCATAACATTTCCACTAATTTGATACATTACTCTATTTTTTTTTTTTGTGGTGCAAAATAACACAGCAGTACTTTCCATATCTACAACAGTGGCCAATTTGGCATTATCAAAAAGCCAATTATTGATAATAATTCAAATGTTAGAATAGTATTGCTCTCATATGCATTTGTTTACATTTTCATAGTCATACTATTTTGTCCTGCAGCTGTTGGTGATCCATTTTAAAGTAACTTATCTTTTTTAGAATTTTGTATCCATGTATCAAAATGTAGAGTATTTTTGTAAAACTAAACTTTTTGGTTTATGCTCATAGCACAGAATATATCATTGCTGGTATGTTTTCCTGAAATGAAGCGCAGGTTTATTGTGACGTGTGTGTGACTGAATTTAGAAATGTAATTAAGTGGACATCAAGCAAATATGTTGGAACTTAATTCTACTGTTTTAACATTGACTTTACCCAACCTGTATAACATAATACATGGGCTAGGTTTTTCTTGTGTGTGTGTGTGTGTGTGTTTGTTTGTTTTTTATGTCATGCATCTCAAATGGCACTTTGACTCATCCATTAACTGTAGATCAGGTTAGAGCGCAGTAGTGATGTTTCCAAGCATTCCAGTCCTCTTGGGGAGTTTAAGAGCACATGATGTTGCGGAACAGTAATGCCTCTTAAAGCCATACCAACACAGAAAGCCAACCTGTGACTTCAGTTTCATGAATGTAAATTTTACCTCATGATGTGGACTTAGAGCTTGCTCTACATCTAACATCGGACCAATTACAGTTTTAGAGAACATATATTTTGAGGCAGAGAGGGTGGGTGAGGTGGCACCAACTGTCATTTGTATCACTGTACATTTGTCAGATTGTTTTGTCTTGGATTGTGGTGTAATGTCATGTTTTTCACGTCCAGTTTAATTTTGAGCAATCCAGGATGCTCAGTCTGACTCTTCGAATAGCCACTTCCACCGGGAAGAAACATTAATTTAAAAGGTGGTGAAGATAGCACACAAATCTTTACAAAATATCAGTTTTGTCCTTCAGTCATGTAATGAATATCCATGTATATTTAAATGTGAAATATACTGCAGGGGTATCTTGAATTTCAATTGTGATGCTTTCAACAGAACTTTGTGTGCCTTGATAACTTAACTGTTACTCTGCTGTGTTTACTGGTGTGTCATTGGCTCCTTGTCCTTTTTATTCTCTAGGACTGTTGATCAGGACACTTTTCAGTGATTTTAATTTTTATTTCTAAACGCAAGCATAACTATAGCCCATTCAGATATATTTTATTTCAAAAATAAAATCGTGCAGCTTCACCAGTGATTTGTCAACTTGTTTGTTACTTTTTGTTGAAAAGGTTTTTCATGCCTCATGAGATTTGTACATGTGAGGTAAAAGGGACGAGACAGTGGAGATTGTTTTATGGAGAGCTCTCTTGTGTTGATGTGCTTGTCAACATTACTATTGTTGCTGTGAACTGCTTGATCAAAAGGAACAACCATGATAAATTAACTGTTAATTGCCAATAGTGTGAGCTGTATCTTGTGTGTAATCAGTTTGCTCACTTTTCCTAGTTCGCTTTCTATTTCACATTCTCCAACAGTTCTGTTGTATCCGTTCTGTGTAGCTTGAGCTTTAGTATCTAGCCTTAAGACCCTGCAGTCGGGATAAAGGTCAACCCCAGTGTGTTATCATACATCTGAACTATTATTAACATGTACTTTGCCTTGGTCTGGACATTTGTATACTCTTCTGTTTATATCTGTAATCCTGCTGCTACATTAAATGAATTAATAAAAACGTAAATGTCTTTATCTGCTTTTTTTTCTCCCCCCTCTTAAGTTTTTAATTCTGAAAGGTTTTCATATTAATCTTTTCAAACAAATATTGCATGTTACACATTGTACTCTTATCCTCACAATTTATGCTGTAAATATATGCACTGCAGTTGTATAACAAATCTGGCTTCAGGTATTTTGTATTGGCACAAGGCATTAAAAACATCAGGAAAACAGCTGGTCATAATTTACTAGTTCTTCTATGTAGAATCTTTTGGAAGAAGGGCAGCGGATTGTCAGGGTCAAAAACAACATCAAACTCAGGTTTTTTCTTGAGAGCAAGGGTAGCAACCAGTATGGCAAACATGGCAGTGAGGCCCCATATGTGGAACTGGCTTCCTGAGTCAGGGTCCACAAAATAAAAAGAGTGCATCAATCCCATCGTCCCAGCACCACCATGGGTAGCATAGTGGTCCTTGTTGCTGGTGAAGAAGTCCAGTGGGACTGTGAACGCGGCACTGACCTCAGCTGGGTTTAGACGGGGACAAAATGACTCGTCTATGAAGCCAACCACCGGGGTCACCAACAGACCGTTCTGTTAAAAGAGATGAAGATGAGCTGGGGTAACGTGAGAAAGAGATGGACCAAAAGCAGCTGATGCCCTTGAAGGGAAGAATCATTTGTTCTGTCATACCTTATTGATGATAGGGACCAGTGTACAGACCACTTGAACTTCATCAGGTGGTAGACCTATCTCCTCCTCTGCCTCTCTCAGAGCTGTGTCCACATCGTCTCTGTCGCTGGGGTCTCTCTTTCCACCCGGGAAACACACCTCACCAGCACTGGTCCTCAGCTACAGAGACACACAAGTCATTAGGATAAAGAAAAAAACAAAGACGAGACTATTTTACAGCACAAAGGAAAAAAATACAAAATTAGAAAACAGGAAACACCCCTTATGCAGAACTATTTAGCTTCCTCTTCTTCAAGGCTGTTGACCCTGTTCATTTCCTTATTCAATTGTAACACTGCTCTGTCTATAGCCTATAGAGCAGGGGTATTCAACTAAAATTCTAAGAGGTCCAGTTAGAGAAAATTTCCACGAGCAAAGGTCCGGAGCATCATAATGTCTAACTTGCATTAGGAATTAGTGTGATATATATTGAAGCAGACCAGTAGCTGTATCAACGTCTGCACGTCATCAAAATAAAGTGCTTAATTTTAGAAAAATAAAATAAAGTGTAGCAGCAGCTTGAGTTTCCCTTTTTCTCTAACTGTTTCACATCTTGATTTAACTCTCAACCAATGTTAGAATAAATCAGTCTCAACACATTTTAACAATTGAACAGTTTAACCCAGACTAGCACATCCTGGGTTAAACTGTTCTCTGTGGCTGATGATGCCGACAGGTGGCCTGTTTGCTTTATTTTGTCACAAATCAAAATCACATTGAGCTCTGAGTGCTTATTTTCTGTGACCTCAGACTTGAGAGGATTTGTTTGGTCAAAAACGTTGTGCTTTGTCTCATAGTGGCGTTTCACATCACCACTTCTAATGAGCACCACGGTCTCTGAGCATATGAGACACTGGTGTTGTGCTCCAGTGGGAAGGATGAACATGAATGAGTCCATCCTGGGTTGAAAGCTCTGCTGACTTCTCTCTTCTTGGAGAGAGCCATGAGTAATTATTTTTCTCTCCCTGTCTGCCACTCACTGTCTTCTCTCCCTGTATCTCTAACTCGTCTTTCCGCCTGTCACGCGCCTCTCGCCTCTCATCTGTCTGTATTCAGAGTCGCAACGTTTGTCGCCTGGAATGCACAGATTTGATTGGCTGAGTAGCATCACGTGCGATGTCTAACTCGCATGCAATTGGTCTGTGAGTTTCCTGAACGGCTAAACCAGTTCCGTAAACATTAAAAAAGCTGTGCCGGTTAAAATAGAAGCGCCCCGTCAAAATTGAAAATCCCTTAATAATGTATTGATTATAGGTCCGGATAGGTCGGCGTCTGGGTCCGGACACGGACCGCGATCCGCCTGTTGGTGACCCCAGCCAACTTGCCACTTTAAGGTTCATGAGATGTACCTCTAAAGTGTTTTAGAGAACTTGTTGATCATTGGTAATCTAATGTAATAGCTCGGACAATTTCAATTCTGATCTAAGAAATGTACCAAAGCGACTGAGATAAAAACAGTAAGAGGAGCCATGCTCAACCCGACTCCCCTGTATTTCGCCCCCTGAGCTTAGTCCACCCACATTTAACAACCACTCGTTACCTCTTTTGAACGCAGGGTCATCATGGTGCACAGCTCTCCGTTCTTCACAGTCAGTGGGATCAGTACTGAGGCTTTGGGCAGCACCGTTACAGAGGAGGATTTGTTACCAATGTCAAACTGCTTTAAAATGGCCATGGTGTCCTCTTTAACATGCATGGTAGTTCCTCGGTTTCAAAGCAGAAACACAAGTGGAGGACTGAAAAAAAAACAACCTTACGCACACAAACTGGAAACGAACTTATGTCCTACAAGTGAAAAATCCTCATGAACAGCATGACACCGTGTTTTCAGGAGACACAGTCTACAATATCAAACATTAACTCATACCTGTTAACCAGTAACTATGCATGAGCTCCAGTTGTCCCACATATACGACGTCACAGGGTGACACGATAAGCTAACCTTACCGCTAATGTAAGCTTAATGTTAGCCTTGCGTGGTAACTGGGATAACAAATGTCACTCTTGCAGTTTCAGTCTATCTTAAATGTGTCAAATAGCATTGCTATGAGTTCTTGCATCATTTGCGTGGTAAGTTAAATCGTACACTTATACGACGGCTAGGCTAACGTTACATCACAACACAACACAACACACGTCACTATGCGACGAGCAGCCACAGCCTGTTTGCTGTCAGGGCGTCGTTTACTCATCCATGGTGGTTACAATGACATTAGTTTCTCAAAAATAACAACGTGTCTCAACTGGGACTGCAAAGATCACACAAACAGGGAATTGCATGCAGTTTCTACTTGAATATGGCTTCTAAATAGCTAATGCTGTTATTTTTAAACATAAAATAGTAGACTACCCCCCTCTTCTGGGAGATCTCAAAAGGTGCAATAATAAAAACATTCAAGGTTTCAACTAGATTTATATTGCTGTAAACAGGTCCTCGATGAAAACATGTGATATTAAATAAAACATAATGTTACAGTACATTCCAAGTCAGTCATATTAGCCTATGGGATGAGAGGATATATCCGCATTATAAGTCAAAACACAAATTAAAGTCTACTTAAATTGGACTGACACCTCACTGAACATAAAGCAGTAGTTAGCCTGAGACGTGTGATTTGAACACATACATGACATTCTTATTTTTCTATTTCCAAGATAAAACTGCAATTTACAGGTAATGTCTATACACATTAGTGAATAAATAAAATTTAACAACCAAAATATTCATAAAATACATAATTGATCCCACATATTTAATAAGGGAGAAATTAAATGTTCTTTACGTTATTTACAACCCACAGGTCACATTTTGTGGATTTGTATGTAGAAAAATAAATAAGATTCAAAACACAGCAAAGCTAAGGAGGGTCATCACAGTGGTCCTAGTCTTCATTGATTTCAGTAATCGCCTCTGCAGCACTTCATCTGCTCACACTTTGTACTTCTCCTTGGCCTGATCATTCAGTATACAGATGTGCTGTGAAACAAATAAAATAAACCAGAGAACAGTGAATTCATGTTAAATGCATTTCTATTGAGCAGGAATTCATTTCCTCTATTGTTTTTGGAATTGTGACTGTTTTAACAAACTGACAGACTACAAATTTGACATGATGGATCATAAGACAGATTTTTATTTATTTATCGTGTTTAAATTAGACTTTTTTTTTAAAGAAAAACATGTAATTAAATTAAAATTAAGTTTCCCCACCACAATAGGCATTCTTTCACAAGATTTTGACTCTGCATAATAGAAAAATAACAGGTGTTACTATACTATGTACTATAAAGATAGTTCTGTTATATTTAAATGTGCCATTAAGTCAGTGAGCCAGGATGCACAATGTCAAGACCCTGTACACTAAATCAGCCATAATTCATTTTATTATTTACACATGTGCTTTTTATACTCGTCACATAACACAATGTCTTCTGTGAAAAACATCAGAATATACATTTAATTTTTATATATATTTTTTCCACAAATATGTATTAAATTATTCCCCATAGTCTATTCTCTTCATTTCATAGCTTTCCTCTTGGTTGCGCTGCTTCCAGCCTCAGATCGAGATTTGGAGGGCTGGCCTTTATGTTAGCGCTTTTATCCAATCATATTTCAGGCGATAACGTCAGCACGTCCACGTCTTTTGTTTGGATACGCACTATTGAGAGGCAGAGCTATGCAGAGCTAGCAAACTTTGAACGAGCCAATTTGTGTAGATTTCTACAAGCTTTTTTTTCAACCCACAATGGCTGAAGGAGGAGAAGAGATCGATTTGGTCGCCGATATCATTACAACGCCATTTTCAAGACAAACTTTTCAAGAAAAGATAGACATCGACGCCAACCTCGACGCTAGCGAGCCTATCACAGCTGGGAAAAGGGTCTCGGAGTAGAGCTGCTGCTCCTTTGCGTTGAAAGGAGCCAGTTGAGGTGGTTCGGGCATCTAGTAAGGATGCCACCTGGGCGCCTCCATAGGGAGGTGTTCCAGGCACGTCCAGCTGGGAGGAGACCCCGGGGAAGACCCAGGACTCGGTGGAGAGATTATATCTCCTCACTGGCCTGGGAACGCCTTAGGATCCCCCAGTCGGAGCTGGAGGATGTGGCCCGGAGAAGGGAAGATTGGGGTTCCTTACTGGAGCTGCTGCCCCCGCGACCTGACCCCAGATAAGCGGTAGACGATGGATGGATGGATGCATGCTTGACATTATTTCTTTCAAAAACAGTACACTATGAGAATTAGTATACTGTACATACTATATACACACACATTTAAAATCTAGCATGGAACTGCCACACAACTATTGTGTCACAATATGTCTGTCTTCATACTTCTCATCTGAAGTAATCAACTGCAGCAAACTTACACTGAGATCTCTGAAGTACTCATTGTAGTCCAAAGCGTAGCCAACCAGAAAGGCATCTGGCACCTCAAAACCAATGTCTGAAATAAATATATAGACACCACTGTGAGTCATATAAAAGAAAACTACTTATAAGTGCAGTGGAAGTAAAACTCTCAGCTTGATTGGAAATTAAATGAAGAAGCATTAACTGTTATCAGAAGCTCTGCAGTGAACTAATAGATGTTGCTCTTTTAATGTCTGTGTGGGGTTTAACTTAAGCTGTCACTGCTAGTGGGAAGTCAAAATGCTTACAGTAACAGCTGCCCTTGAGGGACAATCTTAAAGAGATTATCTAACTCAAACCTGAAAGCATTACATAACCAGAGATAGTGTGAGCAGGGGGTTTTCAGGCATGCGCTAGTGCATAAGTGCCAGGCTCAGCTACATTTGGAGTATATTTTCCTGAAATAACCATTAATCCTGCATGTAAAAAAAACCCAGCTTTATTAAATAACACTTTACCAGCCCTTAAAAGAACCAGACACACTTGCGAGTTACTAGCATAGCATGAGCACTACCATACATTACTACCTTTTATAGATAACATGTGTTAGTGTGAAGTGAGTGAAGAGGCACTCACAGTCTGGTCTGTACCCTGAACTCCTCGGTGTCCTCTTCACCAGAAGGCTGGAATTACAAAGAAAATACAGGATAAATTACACAGAAACCCTCAACAGAGAAAACAACATGCCAAAGACAAAGGGTGGTTGTCACCACAACATTTTCAGTGCAGGTTTTAATCGTGACAGCTGGCACCCTTTGTCTTGGTACACCTGCACAGCACCTTGGCCAAACAAATGCCTGTTCACGGTTCAAGATCAACCTCTATGTGTGGATCTTATTTTACATGCATGGATGCAGAGCACAGGCTAAGTGGGGCCAATGAATAGAGATTTCCTGTCTTAAAGCTCAATTTACAGAAAGAAAACAGTCTGCATTAGTGAACGGTTGTCTCTCTATACCGTGTGAGTCAGCCCTGTGATTGACAGTGACCTGTCCAGGGTGTACCTTGCCTCTCGCACATTGTCAGCTGGTTGGTTCCAGCCACCGCAAAGAATAGTTGTAGCTAAGGGATATAACAGAACACTGCATTGTATTCAGCTGTCGTTTTGGGGTGGCAGCAGAAATATCAGCGGTAGACATCGCTAAACACATTGGCCAGGGCCAACATCAAGTCATTAGAAATGAGCCTACCCAGATCAAACTAAGACAAGTATCTCTTATGAAAGCATCAGAGGAAGCCCACATTGCTTCAACACACTTCCTGTTTCAAACAACTGCCGGGAATACATCAGAGAAATGGCCTCTACCTCCACAGTGCAGTTAAATTAGTGCAGCAGATTAACTCTTAAGCTGCTCCCTCCCTACTTCACATTACATCTCTAATGCAGTCCTAAAGGAGAGCGTCCATTAGCTAAGAGCGCTGTTATATGCACTCCCTCTAAAAGACACGTTACAGTTGAGGTCTAGAATTCAGCCTCCTGGACGGTAAACTATCTGATATTTCCTACCTTACAACTTTGACCATTTTGGGATTGCATTCACTCAACAAGGAAAGTAGCGTCTGCATCGTCCTTCCTGTCTCCACAATATCCTTTTTATAATGCAGAACACAGGAATTGTTACATTAAGGTGGCGGCATATACAAAAAGATGCATTACTTAAAATATGACATTTATACAACTCATGTACCACAGACTTTGGTCTAAAATTACTCCTGAGATTTAAAAAGATGAACAAATGCAATATTATAATGTAAAACATAACAAGGACTGGGCAACATGGCAATGTAGATCGTGAAATTATGTGACTTTGTCAACCATAAACATAAAAAATATTATTTATGCCAAAGTTTTTATGTCATTGTGAACAATTTTGCAAATCTGTGAGCAGGACTGATGTATGGCAATGTTGGATTGGATTGAAATGTAATTCACAATATAACATTTACATATCTTGATTTTTATAGATATCGCCCAAAAATAATTCAGAATTAAGAAGATAATTCTTACCTCAACAATCAAAACATTCTGGAGAAAAAAAAGAAAAGAATGCACAGTTGATGAAGTATACAGCCATAACAGACAGTGTAGTTTAACTATTTCTGCCTGACAAACACTAGTATACTAACCTTGCCTGAGAGACTGGACAACTCATCCCCTCCTATGACTTTGACACTGTTTGTGGACTTGTCATTCTGGGGGACACAAAGAGGAGACAACATTATCCATCTCAGTTTGGATTAACCTCGTCTTATTGTGTTAATGCTAGAATCACAAGAAAAATCTTCACCACAAATCATGACATGGACTTGGACTCCAAAATCGCAGGAGGTGCAATTTTTGCAACAAAAATAAAAGAGGTCAAAATACCATTCTGAATAAAGGTAGTGTGGTGCTGCAGAAATGTCCGGGCCTACTAATGGTATTCTAAAGACCGAAGTAAAAATCGTTGTTTGGTGCAGATCTTTGCATAAAAATCCCACCATGATTATTTAAATATATTTTTCAATGAAAATGAGAATGATGCAAAATTGATCATTCCCTCTAATGTCATGAATCATATCATAATTGCAATATCACGCAAAATAAAATAAAATAATAATAATAGCAATAGTTTTTTTTCAAATCGACATTACATGTTTAAATGTACATTGCATTCAGAATCCCCTGACTGAATACTGCAGCAGCCCGTTTCTGATTGAAGGCGATTGTTCTCATTTGTAACCCCATATCACACACACCTCACATTAGCACAAGTGGTTCCTGGGAATTAAATGAGGAAAGGCAGCTTACACAGTAGCTCTTCACCCTGATGAAATCTACTGTCAGGGGGACTGATTTATCACTGTTCTGGTTCAGTGCTTTAATATAGTCCAGGAGGTCTGCGAAGAACTTGTAGCCTCCTTTTAGCACACACAAAGCTACGATGTGGTGTCCCCCCATGTCCTGGATTATATCACGGGCCAGACGCTCTGTCCTGAGTAGGAAAGGTGGGAAACACAAAAGAGTAAAAGGCAGAGAGAGAAAAGAAACAGTAAATGAAAGTGCAATGGTGAATGCATTACAGTTCCTATGGGAGGAGATGCTTTACATGATATTGCACTTAAACATAATTGCTTACAATGCATTTCACAGCACTGCACTGGACTGTATTTAACCCTTGCCTCCCAATTCCACATTCAAATACACTTCAGGATGTGGGCCACAGTGATTTGTCAAACAAATGCAGTATAGTGCACGGCTGTAATAGCACAGACCAGTGTGAATGTGTGTCTCAGACAGTGAAACACAAAGAGCCAGACGATTTGACAAAAATAGGAGTCATTTTCAGTGTTTTGTTGGTGGTTGATTTACCTGTCCATGATGAGTCCATGGGGGATGATCACCTTCTCCAAGTCGTTCTCATAATGTCTGGGTACACAGAAAAGGTCCAGCTCGTGGCCTTTCTCATCGTCAGCGATCTGGAACAAGAAGCCACCTCATCAACTCAGCGCAAAACGGTTGGCACTGACAGATAACGTGCGCCAAAAACTCATTTAATCACAGTGAATCCATTCCTCGCGCCCCTGGCAACACTGAGCCTGGGCAGTTGGCCTGTTTATCCCCGCACACACATGAGTGAGATTGTTAACGGACATCAGAGACTCATGTGGCTGAGCGAGAGGCTCACATATTGATTGGAAAGCTAGTGCCACCTGCCGTCTATCAAAACAAGCCTGCGGTGCACGGAGCACAACCACACCCTGACAAGTGAACACGTTATCAACATACCAAACCACGAACGAACCAGCAGCCTCACCTGCAGATACGAAGTCATGTTACCGTCGGTCGCACGTCCTGTTCAGTCGCAGTGAAATATCTGAGAAGTCATGCTCAGGTCGTAAGAGAGAGAGAAGAAGGGAGGGAGGAGGAGGGTTTATGAACTGGAGGTGGCACGAGCCGCTCTCCTACTCACCGACTGCTGCTGCTGACCGTGCGCGAGCTGCACATGAGGTGCTTCTCCGCCGGGGGGGATTAAGCCCTTTACGTCAGAATCCAGTTTACCTTCCCAATAATCTGATTTGTCCGACACAACCTGACTTTAAAATGCGCTATCCTGGACACTAGCACTACTGCTGCATGTGTTGGTAACTGTGGCAGCAGCGGGCCGTAGTGCGAGCTGTTTGGAGAAGCTGCAGATGACGCAGTTTTAAAAATATAACCGATGACAGTTCCGCCGCTCCTCACTGCACTGCTCCCTATATATATATATATATATATATATATATATATATATATATATATATATATATATATATATATATATATATATATATATATATATATATATATATATATATATATATATATATTTGGGATTATAGACGTTGTAATCCCAAATACACCAAGTAATTTTTAGATCACATACAATTAAACTACATGTCATCTTACTATAGGCTATATATTCATGTTTTACATGTATTATAATGGTGTACTCTATGTTCATTTGTAATATTTTATTGTACAGTAAACAAGAAAGCATTTGTTGACAGAACAATCTCACCCAAGATCAATTTAGTTGTGGTGCATTCAATCATGTCACATGATCTTCATCAGCAGATGTAGTCTGCCCATACATGTTTGTTTCTTTTAGCAATTTAAGGAGTTACTAAACCAATTCATGACTTCTCATCAATGTTAACTTCAAGCATACCATGCTCTGCAATCCTGTACTTAATTGTCATGCCAATAGAGCACAGTTCAGTTAGTTTTTTAACTGTTACTTAACTCTCATCAATTGGTATTACCATATTTTATCTGTTCCATTACTTGGTTTTATCATGTTCTTTGTGTGGTATCGATTTAAAATGTGTGATTCTGTTAGTGTTAGAGCTGTATCACTTTAATATGCTCTGTTCAAAGCAGATTCTCAGGGAGATAACTTGTCCTCATTTTCATTTCATTTCACTTCGCACGCTATGTTTCTCGTCTGTTTCTGGCATGTCTATTATACAACAATCTAAAAACAGTTTTTAAATTTAGAAAGATAAAATAGGATGTGAAACTGCAAAAAACAACCCGTAATATGATCCCAATTTAATGAGTGATACAGAAACAAAACATTTGTTCCATCTTACAAAAAAGCAACCCCAGGTGTTGAACAACAGCAGGAGCATGTTACTATGAAAACAGAATAAACATGTTCCCATAGTTAAGAACACCAAAGACGCAAACATCATCATCTCTGTACGATAATAACAGTCTTTATGAGTGCCACTTGTGACGTGAGGCCAAATCTCAAATGACACCATTCCCCATATAGAGTCCTACTTTTAGCCTGAGACCCACATACAGAGCTGTGGCTGTGGGCAGAAAGTAGAGCGCCATCCAGGCGAAGATAGCATGATTTGAGAGAAGACCTTAAACGGGAGAACACTCATTTTTTCTTCTTCTCATCTTTCTTGCCACCATCAGCTTTTTCCTTCTCCTTGTCTTTGTCCTTATCATCTTTTTTCTCTTTGTCGTCTTTCTTCTCTTTCTTGCCTTCCTCTTTCTCCTGTCCTTCTTTCTTTTCTGCGTCTCGGTTGGAAATCTTGTTGTTGATCAGGTTGTGAAGAGCCACCACAGAGCGTATGAGCGAGGCCAGGTAGACCACCAGCATTTGGTCGTTGGTCTTAAGGTAGAAGGCTTTTGTGAACTCCTGCAAAGACGGAAACATAATATTGAGCAACACAAAACCTTGTCTTAAGAAATACAACGCACATCATGTTCATATGATATGAAATGAACAAGGAGCTGGTGGCTAAAGACTAATATATGAGTTTAGTAGCAAACTGACTTCTGTAATGCACTGAAACCATTTGACCAAAAGGTGTTAAAGATAAAAAGAAACCATGAAAGATGAGCCATGGCTCAAACACAAATCTTGATTTAAATTCAGATATGAAACGAGCAGGTATTTATCACCACGGTCATGTTTATGCTATTATTATGCTGGTTAGTTACAGGAATGCGACCAAGAATTATTTTGGTGGTTGCCTATTTTATCAATTAATCACCTCTAGATAACTGAAGTACATTTTTAAAAACAATGGAGTTGAAAGTTCATCACAAAATTAAATTTGCAAAACATCATTACAGTAAATGTAAACCCAAGCCTAAACCCACACGATATACGTTCCCCATTTCACAAATGAATTTGTTAGAAACTACAGTTCATGCTAGTCAACATTTGAACACAAATGTGCTGGAGCCATGTGTGTCACTAAATCTGACTCAGTGTGCCCTCCAGTGGATAAACTGAGAAGCTGCTGCTCAGTTTGAGATGAAAGCTAGATTATTTTCTTTTTCTTATTTCCCAGTTCAATTTGTCTGCTTTCGTCCATGCATCTTTGGCTCACTGACAAAAAATTGTGCATCAGTTGTAATGGCAAAGTATTTACAACATAACAAGTTTGCTAATGTTTCAATATCACTTGTACAATAAGTAATTAATTCATTGTAGAAATCTAGCTCTCAGGGTCACATATAAGCCAAATAAATATTATTCATTATTCATATATCATTTACAATGAAGCAAAATTACAACAATTAATAAAGATACCAATTTCCCTACAATGATCACTGTAAATAAATACAAAGTAATCGCACCTAAAACACAAACAACTTACCAGCAGATTTACATCTGGGAGCAGGTTGAAGACATCCTGCAGCTGGTAGATGATCTGGTGGTTGATGGGAAGTTTTCCTGCCGTCACTCTCTCCAGGTAGGAGCGGATCTCCAACAGCTTGGAGTTGAGTCCCTTCAGGCCATGAACCTGATTTGTGATCCGTTGCGACAGGGTGCCCACTGTGGTATCCTTGATATCTCTGTTTATGTTACGTAGCAGATGAGAAGTGAATGGGCATGAGTTTGCAAGGAGTCTTCATTAGTTGATCATTTTCGTCAGTATGTCATTGCACTTTTGATGATTATAGTAAAGCATAAGCAGTTGTAGCATTTATACTATGTATTGTGATAACAATTATTTACTGTGGTGACTAAAATGGCTAGAACATGATTTACAGTGTAGAAAAGTGTGTGAATCAAAAAAGGTACCTGAGCAAGTGCTCCACACCCACTTCCTCTGCTTCCTCAGCTCCAATCTCACTGGTGACGTGTTCAAATGTCTTGGATGTTGGAGTACCATCCTAGAAATAATAATGCATAACAATGAATACTCTAACTCTACTATAACTGAAAATTGCTTTTAACTAACTTATAAAAAAAACGGAAAAAGAAAAGTTTCAGAGCAGTGTTTGAAATCAAAACATGCAACAAGATGATATTGCAATACACACCTTTCAGTGGAATACTTTCTAACAAAAAACAGCTACAGCTCTTTAAAAACAAGTCTTACAAATCAGTGTGTTTTCCAATTTACCTTGTGGACAGATTAAATATAAAAGAGCAGTCATAAAACGTATTTAATTGAAGATCATCAGACTTGTATCCAGGAAATGCATGCATCATCACAAAACACACAAATGGAAATGTATTTAATATGTAATTTATAATTCAATAAATCAATGCTCAGGCCAAACACTTTTGGAAACAACTGGCATTCTGTCTGGTCCAATGCAGTCCACGATTCACTTACGTCATGTATTTCCTCCACAGAGATGTATGCTTCTGTGGGTAGACCAAGATCTTTGGGCTTCACATCTATAATGACTAACACCTGGTAAAATACAAAGACAGATATATGTGATTTATTTAACATCAGCATAAATATGAGTGGAACATGGTGACATTACAACACATTCTCATTAAGCAGAGGAAAAAAGTTAAACAGTTACATACTGAATTGGTACAGTACTGCTTGATGAGCTCATTGATGGCAATGTCATTCTTATGCAACTTGGGTCCTGTGTGGTACCATCCGACTATTCTTTCTCTGGCTGAAAACCAGGAAATACAGTTAATCACAAGTATAAAAGGTTAGGGTCAGGGTAACACTGTCAAGTAAAACACAACTGAATCATGTTGACGTAGGCAGTCCTTTACCATTAACTTTCTTGAACATGCCATACATGTTCTCCAAGTAGTCATGATCCAAGAACCACACTGAATCATCCCTGTCATCCTCGTCAAATGGCACTGGAAAGGAACATTGACAATGTATTATAATGCATTACAAGTGAAGGATGCAGTCTTTTAAGAGCTTGTATCATAATAGGGACTAAACATAAGTACATATTGGTCTCTAGTTAATCATGCTTGTGTCACTCACCTGCAAAACTATTTGAGACGTCAAGAACCTTTTTGTGCCATGATCCCAGAAGGACACCAACCACTCGTTTCTGATTTCCAACTTTTCCTATCCTTTAGATTTAATTGAAAAATTAACACATTTTCTTGTTAGTTTACCGTAGTTTTGTCAGAAGTGAACGTCATGAACATAGGCTGAGTCGTTAGCTGAGGTGCTACTGTAAGCTAAGCTAATGCCCAAATATGTTATTCATCGGTAATGAAATGAATGACAAGATTATAACATTAATGTGTACGTAGTAGCGAGTTTAACTACTAATCAATCTTACTGTGTCATTGATCCATTAAACGGTTTAACACATAGTGTGCTCTAACACTGACTAGATGGCGAACTAAACTGATTTCCCTAAGCTAACTAGCTTGGTCATGTCTACATTGACTCTCAATGGGGCTCTGACTCAGCAGGGCTAACATTAGCTTAGCTTAGCAGCAACGTTACGCTTCTGGATATTTTAACTCTAAACCTGTGTAAAGACTGAACACACATACTACACTTACTGACCTGTTAAAATGATCGACCACACTGAGCAACACCAAGGGGTGAACGACCACATTTTCCACCGCTAGCTCCGGCATTTTTGCAGTAAAGATAACCAGCTCACAGCAGCCGACCTCAACACAATAACGGCTACGCTACACTTCCGTTTGCGTCTGACGTCTCTTCCGTTTCTCTGGGCAACAGAGAGACGCGGAGAAAAGGCAAGAGTTTTCTCAACTGTTCACAGACAAAATGGCAGGAACTGAGCACGTAAGTTAAGTTTGTTTAGTGTCAAAAGCCTTTTCTTAAATGTATATACCATTATGTCAGTTTATGATAAACGCGTTAACGTTTATATTAACGTTAGATAGCCGAAAACAACGACATTGCATCAAATATATTAGCTATAATTTAACTGTATAATTTAATTGTTAAATATCTTCCTTCATTTATTATTTTCCTTCAGGCAGAAGTTGAGGAAACACTGAAGAGGATCGAAGTCCATAAAGGTGTGATTGGAACAATTGTTGTTAATGCAGAAGGTAAGCCAAAAGAAAGATAAGCATACATCTGCACACTTTTCTCTGGTACAACATGTTTACAATACTGTCTAATGTTTGATCTTTTCAGGTATTCCCATAAGAACAACTTTAGATTTCTCCACGGCAGTTCAGTATGCAGGACTTCTTCGAACCCTCACAATAATGGCGAGGAGCACAGTGAGGGACATTGACCCTCAGAATGACCTCACCTGCCTTCCGCATACGCTCCAAGAAACACGAGATCTTGGTTGCACCAGGTGAGTGTGTAGTGTAGTGAGTATATACGTGAGTATTGTTGACTTAATGATGACCACTGACACAAACATTTAATATTATCTCAGGCAAAAGGCTGGTACTTAGAAGAGGCTCTACTGTTTTCACTATATTTGTCTTCTTTTTTATGTTTGTTTAGAGAACGACTTTCTGCTGATAGTCATCCAGAACCCATGTGAATAGCTTCTGGACATTTCCATGACAGTCAGCCGTTGGTTTGTCCCATGATGGGGCTTGATTCAGGCAAAAATATACTTTCCCACTGTGTTATGTTGCTCCATGTACTGCATAATCCCTTGTTCTACTTGGAACTCAAGTGTGTCGCCTTCATCTACATGATGCATTGTTTATTTAGCTCATGTAATTCTTTCCTTTTTTTGTCTTTGCGTTGATATTAAATAAGTCTGTGAAATAATAAAGTTTCTGGTGGTTGTACAATACTTACAAGATTATCCCTGTTCATTCTGATGGGTGACAAATTCAATAAAAAACAAAACATAGATGTAGATGCATCCATACAGGTATACCGTGTCATATATAATTAAGAAATTACTATGATGTATAAATATACTGAGCTAGCTTTGATTATGACTTTTATATCAAGATGGCACAAGGATATCTAAGTTACTTCAAAAGAAAGATCATTATTGGGCCTCAGGAGCTTCAGTCACAAAGACTGCTCTATTGACTAAAACTTAGCGATCCTTGTGACTGGAACTGAACAGGAACAGTCCACATTCAACTCTATGGAATCAGCACATGCCTAAATGCTTGAGCTCCCATGGCTCTGTGCTATGGGTTACATTTTATTGCCGTGCTTTGAGTCCACTCATCCCCTTAGAGATGAGGGTCCCTGGAAATCAACACAAATCACTTTCATCCCTGCATAGCTCCACCCAATTTACACCTGACTTGAGGTCTAATCAGCTAGGGTGATTGAAAACACCTGTGTGGTTGTACAGAACTTTAAATTCGCAAAGTAACTATAGCTGTCAAATAAATGTAGTGTAATAAAAGATGTTTTCCTTTGAAATGTAGTAAAAGTATAAAGTAGCATAAAATGGAAAAAAAGGTGAAAGTCCACCCTTATAGACGAGGGTCCTTGGAAATGAACACAATGATTGTAATTTATTACTTTCATCCAGTGGTGGAAAAATTATTTAGATGCTTTACTTAAGTAAAAGTATTAACATCACAGGGTAAAAGATATAGCTAAATATACAATATTTTCCTTTGAAATGTAGAAGTATAAAGTAGCATAAAATGGACAAACTCAAGTAAGATCAAAGTGCCTCTAAATTGTACTTCAGTACAGTAGTTTAGTAATTGTAGTTAATGTCTTTCCATCACTGCTTTTATCCTATGTTAATTATCTTGATGAGTGAAGTCTTTTCCAGGACGACATCCACATGATAGTCACTGGTTTGACGTGTATGACAATGATGTAAATCGTATGCTATAGCCTTCACAGACCCAGTTTAATCACCTATTTGAGATTTTGGAGCAGTTTTTGAACCAAACAAGACATACCTGGCTCTTTTATTTATTTTTTTGAAACCTTTCTCAGAGTACTTGCTAATTCAGGAAACATGGAGCTGATCGAGAGGGAAATTAAATATGTATCAGAAGTGAAAAACTCTCCCCCCCCCCCCCAGATAAATGACAATGACTGATAAGACATTTTACAAATATTTTAATGTAAATTTCCTTCAGAATGTACAGCAATATATGTTAATAAATAATTCATCACAATTATACAGCCCAAATAATACATTACATGACAACTGATTGAAACAAATATGCAGGATTTCACAGCAAGTTTGTAGAGGAGACTGAACAGGTGACGCAGGAAAGTCAGGTGTTTTTGAGAGATTGCTACTGTAGCTTATGCTTGTAGGAATCGGCTCCTAGGATTTCAATATTCAGAGGGAAAGGGGCAGAAATTATGAATTAGTTTTATATATCTTGAACAACAATAAATCTCATCAAAAGATAAAAAGAAGAGTAGGAGTTTGTTATCCACAGAGGGATAGTGCCATTCGGATGTTTATGTCACCCATAAACAATTAGAGATTGGTTTCAAGTACTTTACGAGTATCAAGTGAAAATATATCATTCATCAGTTTTGACAGTCCTGACATTTAACTGAATAATAATTTAACATTCTAGTTTTCTTGACAAAATCATTTAACTTAGTTTTTCAAAATATTGTAAGGCTGGAAAATATGTCTTAAAGTACTCACTCAATGCCAATTATTAAGAACATATGTAGAATATTGCAAAAGGCCTTTTAAAAATATCACAACTTTTATTCTCTTCAAGTTTATCGACATTTATAGGCATGTGGAGAGACACAAACTCTGGGATGAATCATCTGAGCAATCGTTATGACAACTTGATCATGTGTGACTAAAACTGACATTTGCCATGTTGTCTTCCACCTCCAGTGCATCTAGGTCAACCCCCAAACATTTTGACATCAATTAACATTTTTCAAATACAACTGTCCTAACATCCTTTATTTTCTAAACATTTTTTATTCTGACCAGCAGCAATTCAAGCAAAACATATGGCTTCCCACAAGAAATGGTTAACAAACAATAAAACATACAAAAATTCTTCGTCTATCACAAGTGACATTACCAATGGAAAATTTATTAAACCTCAAAAAACTTAATCGATACCATTTGCCATTATATAGATTCTATCTTTTAGATGTTTCCTATCCTCTGTAGAAGCTTTACCAGCACACAAACGGCTTCATCTGTCAGATACGGTGCTAATAGACACTACAACATTATTCCACACAGAGGACGGTCAAGTATTTCCTCCAATTCCACTTCAAGTGCATCCTATGAAGTTTAAGGCCTGAGGTGTGCTTTGATTCCTTGACTCAATTTTCATTCTGAGCATTAACCAAGTGACCGCTGCACGCTTAATCTCTACTCATTTCTGTCCAGAGAGGCTACAGATTTGTGCCACGTGATACATCTCATTAGTGTGGATCAATATATTTTAAGCAAAAATGTATATGATATGAGCTAAATGGTGGAAAGTCCTAAAAGCTAAAACGGGGACTAGTGGGGATGGTTAGCGTTACTCTGACAAAGATGCTGTTCCACCAACACAGTGTTGTTACAATCCAGAGGCAGAATGAGAGAGAGAGCGGAAATGCCCAGACTATATGGTCACCATGGTTTACGGTCACCGTGGCAAACATGGCAGGTAATCAGTCGAATAACATAACTGATTTGCCAGAAGGGGTAACAAGACAAGGATCGGCTCCTTCAAGTGCTTCAAGTGCAGAGAGTGTTCTGGCTCCAGTCTTGTTCTTGTTACTGTTCCTTCGCCGTCAGAGGTGTATCCGTCAGGGAGTTGATGTCAGAGGTCACCTCGGCGTGTGCCCGTTGACCTGCCCCCTGCCCCAGTGAATGTTAGGTAGAGTCAAACACCTCCTGAAGTGCTCAAGCTGGGCCTGCAGTTGCTCCCTCTCCTCTCTCACTTTCTGCCTCTGACTCACCAGATCCTGACAAACGAAGGACAGACACAACTCTCATTACAGAACCGAGACCTTCTGCACTTAGCTGCATCACATACAAACTGTAAGCACAAATATGAAAATAGGAACACTGACATTAAAAAGATGAAAGCACACATATCTGCATGCAAGTGTGGTCTCAGATACTTACCCCCATTGTGAGAGAGAGCTGTTCTGCAGTTCTGGTCAGATTGTAATTCTGTGCTTCAAGTCTTTTACACTGACCATGAAGCACTTGCCTCTCTATAGTCCATTCTGTACAGAGAGAAAACACAAATGAGCGGACATTATATCCATTCTAATACCTCTTTCAAACAAATGATCTGAGAGTATAGTGTAGTCCAGTCAAAATAGCGGCCCATAGGTTAAATCTGGCCTTCCAACTAAAATATTTTGGCCCCAATCAAAACTTCTACATGATTGTTTTTATAAATCTACTGTACTGATAGCAATATCACTTCTCTAAAATCTCCAAAAGAATATATGAGGAACATGTGTTCAGTAAAAAATTTAAGCCCGCAGGGACACATTTTGGGCTACATACAAAACAGGGACTGGACATTGACTCACCATCTGCATACTCCTGGTAGGCCTCAAAAATAGCTTCAATACCCTGCCACTTCCTTGGAGCTTCTTCCATCTCCTCCTCCTCCTCATCTTCCTCCTCCGGACCAGATTCTTCCTCGTCCTCATCAGACAGGTTTTCCCGCGGCCCTGGAGTGTCCCCGCTGGCTACAAGGGAATGGAAGAGATGGCCATTGATGTGTGCATGGTGAGGGGCATGATGAGGAGTTGAACTGTTCAGTTGAGAGACATTGTGAGGCAACGAGCGGTCAGCCTTCATGCCAGTCTCGCTGACACAATTTGAGACTCCTAGGAAGAAAAGAGTGCGACAAAAAGGTAATGTCAGTCTATGCAGCCAGTTTTAGTAGCTATCAAGGATTCAATATGGTCACTAATATACATTTGAACTGCTAAGACATTACACATATACACCACTAGGTGGCAGAAAATTGTCATTTTTAGATTCACAATCAAGCCTAATGGTCATGCACCTATGGGAGTTAGTGGCTAACCTTTGTTCTGCAGTGTGTTGTGTGTTGACTGCAACACAGCCTGGTGGAAGTGCTGAGCAAAGGCCTCAGGTGTGAACCTTTCCCAGGGCCGATTCCGTCCATTCTGCACATGATTGTGCTCCTTTTTCTGAGGAGAAGCAACAACACCGTTCTGCAGGCCCTGGGGCTTCCTGTTTGGCTGAGGCTCCATAAATTCATTTTTTTCACGATGGGGAGCCAAGGCTGGAGGGATGCGGGCTACGTAGGAGTCCATGGAGGGTTTGAATGTGTCATTATGGGGGAGATGTTTGGGTTTGTGTAAATATGGAGGGGAGGGGCTTGGAGAGTCTGGGTACAGATGTCCATTTGCCTGACTCGGCAGAGGGACTGACGAGGAGTTACCTAAAGACAAATTTGTACATTTTTTTAGAAATATTTTAAACACGACTGTGTGTGTGTGTGTGTGTGTGTGTGTGTGTGTGTGTGTGTGTGTGTCTCTCACCAGTTGAGGGAGCCGGAGGACTGCGACATGGAGGTAAAGGATTAAATCTGAGCGTGTCTAATGTCACAGTCTTCCTCTGAATGGCCTTCAGCAGCTCCTCTGTCCTCTCCTTATCTACAGAGAAAAAGACAGAATGAGAACACCTGTCATTCATATTTGAAAATATGGTTTAAAATATTGACAGGCACAAGGAACTGATGAAAAAAAGTCAAACTTGTGACCTGAGGTAATGTCCAGTACAACACGATCACAGACATGTATGGCCACACACATTTAATGAAGACTCATCCTTTTCATTTGAAAAAATATATATATATATTTATAAATATATATCAAGGTTTTTTCAGAAGAGAAGATTGGCTTGTTAAGATACAAACGGTATTTTAAAATGCAACTTTCACCAACATAATTCTGTATTATAATCATTTTGATGAGATTATTGTAAATTGTAATTATTGTAATTAATGTAAAGTAGTGTTTGTTGCAGGGTTACTGTATTTGCGACATATATTACATAAACTAATACGGCATTAATACTGTATGCATATGTGTTAAAGGACATACCAAAATGTCTCTAAATATTTAAATGTGACAATATTTTAAATGTGTATATCTACATTGTTACAGTAAAAATGTGTTTGAGTTGTTTTATTTATTTAAAACAGGCTGTGGATTAAAATCTACCCTTGCTAGAGAAAGAAGAAAATCCTGCCACAACCTCCTCTCAAGATGCTTCCTAGCTGTGTTTTGTTCTCACCCCTCCTACAGCCTCAGTAAAAAAACAAAACTGAGAGAAATCGAGTATCGCACAGGGAATCACCAGAACAACTGTAAAGAAAGCAAAGTAGCACGTAGGAAGTGTGTGGATGCTAAACAGGTTTTTACCTCTCCTCTGCTGTGGGCTGACATGGGAGAGGTTGAACATATGGAGGAAGTCTTTTTTCTCATGCAGTTCCGGGGTGCTGTCCATCTGCTCGGCAGAGTACGGTGTAGTTAAGGAAGGTGTAGGTGTTGAAGGTAATGAGGCCTTTCTCTTGCCCCGCACGGCCGGCGGAGAGAGGCTGCGCTCTCTCATCATCCTCCTCCTCTTCCTCCTCTTTCGCGCCAGAAGCTCATCGCGGTTGGCCAGTGTGGTCAGACCACACACACGCATAAAATCCACTTTCTTTGGAGAGAGACATTGAAGCAGGTGAATATCCCTTTAACAAACATTTTCAAACCATGTATATATATGAAGTCTATGATGTTTACGCACCTCGGAGGATGCTTCCAGTTTGAGTGGGGGCTGTTGTGTCACTCTCTTCAGATGGGCTTTCACCTCCTCCTCGTCACTCTCGTCATATGACTCGTCCAGGTCATAGTAATAACCTGGTGAGGGAAGAACAAGAGAGAAAATGATCTTTCATCATAAAGAAATTGAAGGAGTATGTAGTCATCTCTTCTGCCTACCACCCCCTTCCCCCTGTCAGTAAACCCCCTCTCTTTCCACCTCTGTGACTCTTTATCCTTCCTCATCGTACTCACCTCCCTCTCTGGCCTCCCTCCTTCTCTTCTCCTCCAGGTCCAGTTTGCTGAGAAGCCGGCGGTGCTGCTGGAGAACCTCGTCATACACCAGCATGCTGTTGGGAGGCTGAATCTGTCGCTCCCTCATCGGAGACGGAGAAGCTGCCTGACACCGTCCCACCAGGTCAGTGCAGGTACTGGGAACAGACGGAGGCACATAGGATCTCTGGTGGAGGTTATTGATGTGATGCCGGTGATAGAGACTCTGCATGGCTCTGTCCTGCTCTGCCTTGTTCCAGGAACCTGCTTCTTGTAAACTAGATCCCAACAGCGAGGTGTACCTCTCTGTGCCTTCCGCCCTCTTTCTGCCTCCCTCTTCCAGCTTCTCCCCCCAACTCAGAGACGGCCTGTCGGCTCTGGTCAGTCCTGGAGGTGGCCGACTTGGCGGTGTCGGAGGGTTGAGTTTTCTGCGGGAGTCTGCGGGGGTGTCGACAAAGGAGGCTGGGTTCCACAGTGTAGTCGTAGGGGCAGGAGGATGATGGGGACCTTTGGGGGAGATGAGGGGAGGTGGCGCACCGAGGCAGGGAGGTGCATCTTTGTTGCCTGCATGGTTGTGATGGACTGAATTGGTTCTGTTTAGGAAAATAAAAAACAAAATACAATTAAAGTCTCACCACACTGAATGGCATTGCAGGAGTCATCATTTCTAAAACTTTTGGCATTTTTACCTGTGATTTTCTCTCCTCAGCTCCACCCCTTTCCCAGGTGACCTGAGGCCCATCTCCAGTGGACCCTCCCTCTCCTGTCCTTGCCCTCGTTGCCGTGTTAACCACGCCGCCTCGCTGGCCCTCTGAGTCATCATGGCAGCTGCCAGAGCTCCATGGATCCCCCCAGCAGCAGCATGATGCTTCCCCAGGTGAGAAGGCACCAGGCTGGGAACAGGGTGTGGAATAGAGCCCCTGGAGGAGTGAAGACCAGACTGCAGGGACAGATGTTTGGGTGCTGGGAAACCTGGGTGCTCTGAGTCCTTAATTTTATCTGGGGAACCAGAGTTTGGAAACCATAAATTATTTTGTATGCCGATAGCACTGTGTGTATTTGGATGGGATTTATTCAGACATCATTTAGCATCTTGCACTGCAGTTCTGACAAGGGTGGACAAGATGATGGATCACCATTACATTGTTAACTAAAAGTTTAAAAAGAAATGAATGTAGTGCTGTGTAGGTTGTTTACACATTCACATTTCAATATGTACACTTTGTATATTTATTTGTAATCCATTATGAAACCCAACAGATTGAGAGAAGAAAGAACTACGAATAGGTTTAAATTGATCCGACACTGCAACAATATTCATGAGAACCCACAATATCAATAAGGGCAATAATAGTTTGAGGATTGTGAAAATATTACAGCCGTAAATTGGATAGCAAGAAAAATATAATGGCACTATCTGACATCACACAACAAGTTTCAATGTGCCGCTGAGCAACACCAAGTGCATTTACTGTTCTGCACGACCAACCACTGTGCTATAGTAAGGACAAGCGACTTTGAGTTCTAGAAAAGCGCTATAGAAATTCAATTTATTATTAATTATTATTATTATCATAATAAGAGTAGGTCTTATCTTCATCCATTTACAATAGTATGAATGTCAATCTGGTCAATGAGTAAAACTTTCAAGTTTACTCAGAATACCTATTTTTGGTAACTTCCCCCTGAGCCATAATACCATTACAAGTTACTTTAACTCTGTGTGTGCGTGTGGGTGTGTGTGTGTGTACCCAGTCTGTTCGGGGTCAGCCTCTCCCCTGGCCTGGCCCTGTCCTCCGGTGGTGCCCTCCGAGCCTGCAGCTCAGCCAGGTAGTGGCTCTCGGCCGCTCTGACCATCTGTTGCTGTCTCTCCCTCTGCCTCTCCTTCTGTCTGTCCAGCTCTCTCTCCCGTTCCTCCTCCCTCTCTCTCTCCCGCTCTCGTTCCAGCCCTGCTTCGCGCTCCCTTTCTTTTTCTCGTTCACGCTCTTGCTCTCTCTCTCGCTGGCGGAGCTCATTCTCCATCTGTAGCCTGTGGGGGAGGTTGACAAGTATGCACACACACATACACACACATACACACATACACACACACACACACACACACACACACACACACACACACACACACACACACACACACACACACACACACACACACACACAGGGGGAGAAGGTGAGAGATGCAACACCCAACATGAGGCAGATATTAACCACACACTGGTGAACCTCACACAAACATTTCTGCTCAAACATACACACACACTCGCAAAAAACACACAAATATACACATTTACCATGAGGAATATAATCCATACACAGCATGACTGAGCAAGAGCAGATGAACACTTAATAGGTATCCACAGGAAAAACACACGCACACACACACACATAACAAAACACATTCAGCAGCAATCAATAACACACAAACAAACCTACAGGATACGCAGGAGCCATTACAGAAACAGATGATAAATACTATTTCAAACACAAACATTTCTCTCGTGCATTATCCCACTGGGAAACAATGTGTATTGTGCAACTGAGAAAGGAGCTGTCAGAAAATGGAGAGAAAGAAAGAAAGAGGGCGGTAAAAGAGACTTCCTTATGTGTGAGATTTAATGTGTGCACAGGGCTTGCATACGCATTTGTACTGGAGTACAGTGTGTGTGTGAAGGGCAGTGTGTGTGTGATGAGTGTATAGGAGGCACAGCGGGGTGTGTGCTAAAAATATCACACACTCAGCAACCTGTGCCTACCCTGCAGAGAGAGATTACACAGCCCTGCAGAGAGAGAGAGAGAGAGAGAGAGAGAGAGAGAGAGAGAGAGAGAGAGAGAGAGAGAGAGAGAGAGAGAGAGAGAGAGAGAGAGAGAGAGAGAGAGAGAGAGGAGAGAGTGCGAGAGAGAGAGAGAAATGCATGCATGTGTGTGTGTTACCTCTCAGCCAGTGCTGCTGTGTGGTTTAGTTCTCCTGGGTATCTGCTTCCAGGCAGGTGCAAGTGTAGGGCAGAGTGGTGAAGAGGAGAGAAGGCGCCCCCTGCAGGTACAGAGTAGAACTGCGACCGCAGAGCAGAAAGACACAGGGACTCCTCCATCCTGTGACAGATGAATAGGGTAAACCAGTTAGACTATATCTGCACAGGCCAAGTGGGAAAAAGATTAACGATTACCTGACATGTAAAGGTAACATTGCAACAGTTAAAAGGCTAATGCATGTATGAAAGTATTGTAGGAGGTGTTATAGGGTAACTAGAAATATGAAAGAAAAATGTTAGTCTACTCATTAATTAGAGAGTGGAAAGGGGAGTGGCCTACTCCTGGCTTTTAGCAGCATGTTCGATTCTTTCATTGTCCAGTGCTGCATTCTAACATAAACTTACAACTTAACTGACAACATGAACTTTTCACTTCTTTGATAATTTTTTTATCTGTTTTAGACACTTTAATCACTTTTTATGGTAGTTTTTGCTTTTTAAAAGATGCCATGTTTATCAGAGCAGGATAGTTAAACATTTGTACCCTAACGTTCCCAAAGTTCCTCTTAGATTAGAAAACTTCGGTTGGATCAAACATGTTGTTTAACAACTTCTCATGTATTGTAAGTGATGTACTCTAATTTTTTACTACTGCACCTTTCAATCAAATATCTATTCAGTCTAATATTATGTGGGTGACTAGATAGCATGAGTTTGAATGGTTAAGGATTAGTGGTAGACTGATTTATCGGACTGATTAAAGCCATTTGAAGAAAATCACATCGGCATCGCTCACAAGGCAGGTTATTTACTTAATATTGTCTTTCACTGAACCGACACCAGGAAAGACCACAACACTCATATTATTTATTTATTTTAAATGTATGCAAGTTAACACATTTTAGCTGTCTCTCAGAAACAAGGAGATGCTGCTATCTGCTGATAAATGCTGTCGTTAAATGCACCAAAACTCTATTTATTTTTCATTCATAAGTTGTTGTTTTTTTTACAAAGTATAGGTTTTTGATTACCATTACATTTATTAATATTTCTTTTTATTTAGAATTTGTGAACTCTGTCTGCAGTTCACAAACAGAGACAATACAGACAATAACTGTTAAATAAATGTTCATTTAAATTCAGCAATTATGTGTCTCATATGTTATTATTATTATTAAATTGTTGTATTTCATCAAATATAAAAAACAAACAAAAAACAATAACAATATATCGGCCGCCCTGGTCTCTAAATATCTGCATCGACCATTGAAAAACACATATCATCCGACCACTATTAAGGATTGAGAGTTTAAGCTGGTATTGTTACCTTGGTAAGGACATCGGGTGGTGCATGTAGGCAGGATGATAGTAAGCAGCAGCAGCTGCAGCATGAGCCGCAACAGCAGGGTCCAAAGTCAGAGGTAGAGAAGCCAGTCGGAGGTCATCTGAGGTGGCGAAGGGCCGGAGCGCTCTCAGGTACTCCTCTGGGATGGCACCCGAGGGTACCACGTGGTGCATCTGCCCAGGCAAACTGCAGAAGGAGTGCACACAGCATTATTCTAAAAACTGCTTTATGTGCTTTCAAATGGGCTCTGTATGAAGTCAATCAAAATGACTTTACTTTCATACATACACATATGGTCAAACTATGAGTGTGTGTTGCACTCACCTAAGACTCTGTATTCTGGGGTCCTGCATGACAGAGCTGGGGGTGAGACCAAAGGGGTGAGTCAGGTGGTGAGGTGAGTGAGTGGGTGGAGTCCTCTTATCCTGTTGTGGCTGGGTGTTCTCAGCACCCACCCGCTCCCTACTGAGTCCCTGAACACTCGGCTCAACCTGACAGGGAGACACACAGCGTAAGAGTCCACATTACTATGTATATCCATCGGGTCTTCACCCAGAGGCTCAGCGGAGTGGAACAGTGGGTCTGATATGTCATAACAGGTCAAGATCAAAGTGGTATAGAGGGCGATAGAGGAGAGAAATAGATGCTATATATATCCGATAGATATATATAGAGTTAGATCTCTATATCGATAGATATCTATCCTATCTCTCTAGAGATATCTCTCTCTATCTTATCTCTAAACTCCAGCATGGTTAATGCAACTTAACAGAAAAAACGTCCTTTTCTTGGTCTGTAGTTTATTGCGGTTTATTACTAACTTAAAGAAAGGAAATACTCTCAGGTAGTGGCCTCACACAGATTTCATGTACTACTGAATGCTGAAAGGTGGTAATGACAGTTATCTTGTATATCAGGTCAAAGTTGATCCATCTTTAATATCGTTCATTTAGATTTACAGTTTGCCTTAATTTCCTCTTTTTATATAACTAACCAGAGGATTTGTTTCAGACCTGTATGCTCACCTGGCTGCTCGTGTTTCTTGCCCGTCTGAATTCTTTTCAGGGAGTCGTGCATCCAAATCTCAGCTGTTAACTTGAGTGCGGTGTCATTGTTACTAACAGCAGTGACAGGTAAAACTATGAAAATAAGACCCAGGTTGTGTTGAGACAGACCTTTAAAACCGCTTGTGTGTATGTGTGTGTGTTAGTTCAATATCTACAACTGGGGTCAGTGTCCCCTCCCAGTGTGCTGTGGATCAATGGCTGCCAGTGGGATGGAGCGCTTCATTAAGTGTTTTTTCATGTCCTGTACTGCAGCTCAGTAATGTGCTGCTGTCATCCAAACATACAGAAAAATGGGTCTGAAGACATGCAGTGACACATATGCAAATACACAAAACACAAACACACACACACACACACACACTCTCAGTCATCATGTCTCCTTTTCTCTCCTCCCTCGGCGTGTTGCTCAGTGTGTGAACTCTCAGTTACAACACAGCGTTGTGTTTTGTGCTGCATAAATTAATGCATTCTTGTTTTTCTTTTCTTAATACAGCTCTGCTCCACTTGTGTGTATTTTACCAGTGCTGCACTGTCGTTGTCGTTGTCGTCGACGTTGACGTTGTCGTTGTCGTCGTTGTCGTTGTCGTTGTTGTTGTTGTTGTTGTTGTTGTTGTTGTTGTTGTTGTTGTGTGCCTTTTAAGTGCTAAGCTTTCCCCCTCTACTCCTCTCTCTTCATTTGCTTCCCTCCAGGGCTGATGTGATTTAAGACTGTGCTTGAAGACTGAAGACTGGGCCGTTATCTGCCTGTTATTGATGCGAGCTGTAACTCTCACTGTCCACACTCTACAGGCAGCGGGAAAGAGAGACAGCGGACTGCTGCTCCAGAAGGATGGGTGGATGGAAGAAAAGAAACAGTGGAGCGATAATGCCAGCAGATTGATGGCTTTGCCTGTAGTATTCAGACTTCAGACTGTGTGGCGCTTTCATGGATTTATCTAAAAACAACAGAGTGCACATTATAAAAATGTAGAGATTTCAGTTCTCCCAGCAGTTCCTCCACCCTGCAGCTCTCCCCCTCTTTTTCTTCCAACCCTCCCTCCTTTTTCCTTCCTATTTCCTCTGCTTTCACCCCCTCCCTTCCCCATTTTCCCCTTCCTCTCTCTCCATCTGTACATTATGTAGATGTCAATAATTTAGCACAAGATTCAAGAATTCAGTGCTTAACAACAGGTTACGATCTTTGCTATAAAAGCCATAAAATATGCGTTTGTGAATAAAATATGATTCTGTCTCTTTCAAAGCAGCTGAAACCTGTCAAGATTGCCATTTGTTTTCTGACAGTATCGCGGTGAAGTGACAGTTCAAAAGCGGGGGTTTGTCTTTATCTTGGCAGGTTTTCAATCTTTGCTCTATTTCTGCACACCGCAGAGCATTATTTTGTATCCATTGTTTTGTAGACCGTCTTTCATCTCCAGGGCTTTGTTGTTTCTCTCACTCTCCTCGCTGTCTCTCGCTCCTCTCCCCCTCTTACATCGTGACTTTTTTTTTTCCTACTCTTTAACAGTTTCATCTTGCGTTGTACAGTAACAGTAGCACTGGGCTTGAAGCACATAAACAGCTAACACATCCTACTCTAACTGCCCCTCCAACCTCCATTCACCTGCCTCATACAAACCACCCAGCTCTAAACGCACTGACACTTCCTTCTCATTTTTCCTATCATCCTTCCTCCCCTCCTTATCCTAGCACCCCTTTCCTCCTCCTTCTCCCCCCTTTACCCCACAGGCCTGGATATCGTTCCTTTGTTCCTGACATCTGTTTTGTTGGGTGATTAATTGAGATGAGCATGTGGGGTGAAGGCCTGTAGAGGGGGAGCTCAGACCCCCCAGGTAATGTGTATGTGTGTGTGTCTGTGGTCGTGTGTGAGTAGGGGTGTGTGTGTGTGTGTGTGTGTGTGTGTGTGTGTGTGTGTGTGTGTGTGTGTGTGTGTTGGCAGTGGAGCTAGAATAATCCTTGATCTGGTTAGTTAGTGCAGACTGCCAGGATTTCCCCCAAGAGCCATGGAATATGAAACATCTGAATATCTGTTATTTTGATAAAATGTTTAAAAAAACCTGCTTTCCCTCAATAGAAAATCTCCTCAGTCTTTCCTCTGTGTTTTTATTCAGCAGAGCAGATGTTAAGTGACAGCTGACTGACAAGTGACAGCACTGGGTGCACACACCAGCATGTCAGATATGTTCAGAAAATCATGATACAGTATAACGACCATAATGCATCAGTCTAACACATCTGTCAGATTTACAGTAAATTAGATACATGCTGGTAAGTAGAGTGACCTTCAAAGTAAATTCTCAGCAAATGACTGACCTACAAACACACTGGAGATGGGCATATCTTCTCAATGATAATTAAAAAATATTTAAAATAACAATGTAACACACATGTGGCGCAAAAAACATTAACCCTAATGCATCAGTTCATCACCTGGCTGGTTACTTACTGTGTTTACTTCTATTTTACTCTATTTTACTCTTTTCAGATGATAAACCATAATTAAAAGCAATTGAACAATGAGCGATAATTATTATGCATTCCCCAAATTGTTTTTAATCTTAATTCTGACACTATAGGTCAACAATATGTCTAATTCCCTCTCCCTTATTATGCCACTTGGTGCTCTCACTTACTGTAGATTATCCTTAAAATGCTTTAATGTGAGTGAAAGATGTATTAATGAAGTCATTTAGAGAAAATGTTTTGAGATTCTGATTGAATTTCAATCCCCAGGGCAAAATTTCAAGATTTGGCACAATATATCAGAGAGAAAGGCTCATGGCTCAGTCTGGGTCTGAGGTAGTGATTTATGATCCTTTGAGGTCAGAAAGCATCAGAAGGGACAGACGCAGGTTTACAGGTTAGGGGCCGGGTCAGAGGTCAGAGGTCTCCTCTGTGGTCAGGCCAGGGCAGGGAAATGTGCTGAGAGAAGTTTAAAACTCTCCTGTGGAGCTCTGCTCATGTGATTCTGGTTGTGGGGTCTGCTCATTGGATTCTGGTGTTGTGTGGGGTGTGGG
>NC_041360.1:13143451-13201851 GCF_900634415.1 Cottoperca gobio | reverse complement strand
TGGAGAGGAGAGAGGAGAGAGAGAGAAGAGAGAGAGAGAGAGAGAGAGAGCGATGAATTAGGATCATCAGAGAGCGAGAAAGAGAGAAGAGTCTCTCTCCTCTCTTCTCACTCTCCTCTCTTCTCTCTCTCTCTCTCTCTCTCTCTCTCGCTCTCTCTCTCTCTCTCCCTCTCCCTCTCTCTCTCTCTCGCTCTGTCTGTCTCTCTCTCTCGCTCTGTCTGTCTCGCTCTCTCTCTCTCTCTCTCTCTCTCTCCTCTCTCTCTCTCTTGGAACAAGGATTATTTGTGTGTTTCGGAGGATCAATAGAGAGGGATCAGATACCTGAATCAAGCATCATCCAATAAACCGGTCCACGACAACATAGTCGATATAAAAAAGGTTGGGAACCCCTCGTTTAAATAATCAGGATAAACTGTAAACTTGTTTTCATCTGACTGCTACTGTTTCTTTCTTGTTGCGGCGATCTTGCCATGTTCACAGATCTCAGCTCTTTGTGAGTAAAATGATATGACCGCTGACAGAAATGAAGCTATGAAGAACTTCTTTAGTAATCTACCTGAATCAACCTTAAAGTCAAAACCTTCATCTTAGCTCAGGAAGTCTCCTTTCTTTCAGTCCCTTGCAAATGTCCTTAATTCACCCCTCCTCCATCCTTTGTGCCTTCATCTTCGCTGTCTCCTTTTATTTTTTTGCTCTGTCACTCACACACACATTAACGTCTCTACACCTCAACCCACATCCCGCTCATCACTCCTCATTTGTCCCGTTTGTCTCTCCCTCTCTCTCTCTTCTCCCTCTCTCTTTCTCTCTCTCTCTCTCTCTCTCTCCCTCTTGACATAATGATTCAGTGACACTTGTCTTTTCACTTCAGTGTCATGCCAACAAGAGGAGTACACACACAAACACACACGCTACCACACATTTCACAGCAGAGAGTTGGAGGGATTGTACAGAGTAGTAGGAGGTCCACTTTAATCGATGCTCTACAGTAAATAGTGTGTGTGAGCTGAGGTCACAGGTCAGCCGGTGTTCCGACTCCCTCTGCGCCCTTGGTGCTGCTGAGGTCACACACATCCTTCACAGACAGCTGCTGTCCACACTGCCCGCATACTCTGGAGTATGGATCAGAACAGCTAAAGAGATTTAAAGGGATTACTCCACTCTGCTCAAACACACACTCACCCACACTTTTACTCACAAACGCAGAGTGTACGTACACACTTCCTATAGCTAGTAAAGCTTATGGACTGCATGTTCCTGCGTTTTGAGAGTGTTTATTTTGTAGCGATGTTCGATAATGTTATTGTGTCCGGCAGCGTATGTGGCTGACCTTCTGACCTTTTTGCACTATGCTAAGCTCCTGCCAACCTGGTTTACAGAAGAGGTCAGAGGTCACTGGGGACCTCCCAGTCACACGCCCAGATGGAGCCCTTTTAGCAGCAGGGACAACACCTGTTAACCCCAAGACTGTGTCCTGTAGGAGACATATTCTCCTCTGTGTGATGAATTGAAAAGCATAAGTGTCCTGTGAGTGACAATCATACTGACACACTGCTCTGTGACGACACAACACACACACACACACACACACACACACACACACACACACACACACACACACACACACACACACACACACTACGCTCTGTTTGACATGTCATGTGAGTTCAGTCAGTCAGACAATGTGCACTGTATGAACGATGACCGGTCACACCTCACTACCTCTGAACACAATGACAGGAGGTCACAGTCACACACTAGTAACTGTCTCCAGTCTATGTTTTTTGTGTGTGTCTGAAAAAGTGTGTAAAACAGTACATATGTTAGCCACAATGACAATATGTGACTCAACGGTTTCTATCATTCAGCACCCAAAGATTTCACTTATCAAGAAATAAACACATAGTTCTGGATTAATATTAATGTTTAAATTACACAATGATCATATCACAAGTCAGTTTAATTCAATGTTAAACATCAAATACATTTTGAATAAGTGATGCAACAGATATTTCTCTCTTATACAATACTTTCTGACAAAATCTAAGACAAATAAATGTAAACGACTGCAGGTTTTTAGATTATTTTTTAATGTGTACTTCTGTGCGTGTGTGTGTGTGTGTGTGTGTGTGTGTGTGTGTGTGGTGAGCTGTCAGAGGAGATCTGGTGAGAGTGGGCTAATTGGAGTTAATTCACCATCTGTCTGTGTGAGCCAGCAGACAGGGTCATTAGCAGAGACAAGTCCAGCCACAGGGGAGGCCGAGAGGGGAATCACCATCCCTCACTTTCTCTGTCTCTGTCTCTGCTTTTTCTTTTCCTTCCTGTTTACCAAACCGTCTCTTGTCTCCATCTCCCTGTCTTCGTGTCTGTTTAATCCTCCTAGATCACATTTTTCTGATCCTGTTGTATACATTTTCCAAACACAGGCTTAAGAAAACATTATTTAAAATTATTTGTTTGACATACTGATTCGGCTTGTATGCAAAATATTTTTTAAGTGGTAATGATCTAACTTGGTTAAGAGTGGTCTTTTTCTTTTTATTGACTCTTTTGTCAGATCAGCGCTGCCCTCTGCTGGCCAGATGTTGGCCGGAGATCACAGCGCTGGGCAGAGATAAGAGAGATAAAAAGAAATAACTAGATATGTTCTTGTCCACTGCAGAAGGAACAAAGTTTCTGAAAGTTGCAACACTGCATACAAACTCTAAACACATTCAAACTTTCTCCGAATGCACAAATTGCTTTATTATGACATAATAGGCTCATATTTCATGATCAATACAATTGCAGGTAACTTGAAGCATCTATTTAATATTCAACTTTGTTATCATTTGCCCAGGACCTTTGTTGTGTGCCGTGCCACTTCTCTTTCTCCATATATTGTGAATCTTGTATCTCTACACACTATTGTCATAAAACAAAATGTCATTAAAATGATCTTTAAATGTAAATATCTGAATTACTGAGAGGGAGGATTATGTGTGAGCAAGGACAGTGATAATGAAATGAACTTATTAATAGCAAAACTTTACTTTATACTCCACCAAAGTTCTTGTAAAGGGTTGGTGTGTGTCTGAAAACACAGGGTGGCGATGGTCTAGTGGTCTGGTGGTACGCCTTCCAAACAGAACATGGTTGTGAGTTCAATACCAGGACTGCTTACTTAACCCCTGAGTTGCTCCAGGGAGTTAGTTCACTGTAAGTCGCTCTGGATAAGAGCATCTGCTAAATGACCTGTAATGTAAAACAACACTGGATTATTTACTCTAATTACAGATAAAGTCCATTAAATCTCTGCAGGTTCATGGAGGCAGGACAGATGATTGAGTTTTGAGTCCCACTTCCGACCCGGACCAGCCTGTGTGGTTTGACTGATCTGTCTCTGAATCACTCAGAGCTGCAGACAAATACTCAGTATTGGCTGCTTTTAATTTGAACATTTAATTGATCCTTCTTACATAGATGTTATATTTAACTTCAATTCTCCCAGAGCCTGCAGTGATCATCATAGTCAGCCTATATCCTGAGTGTCTAGGCACCTCTCCATCTCCATGTGGTCTTCTATACCATATTTTCACAGAATGAAAGCCCTAGATCTATACTTTTCCTTTACATCACACAGAGAACACCAACAAAACATTATTCAAATAATGTTACAACTCAGCTACAACTCAAAGCAGTTTCTCAGCTCAGTGTTTGACTCTGTGAATTTTAAATGTTGTCATTTCTCAATAGATGTTTTCATCTCTGCCAACTCTAAAGTAAAATACAGCACAGAGGTTTGAGACTGGTCATGCTTACTGTTGTAAATCACCACAGACTGCTGCGCCAGATCTTTTGTATTTTACTGCCACGTCTTCTACTCAAAACATCTCCACAGTACGTTTTGTTTATAGAAGCATTAACATTTATGAGAGCATGATTTAGGCTTCACTCAAACACATTAAACTACAAAACTTCAATGCAACAAATAGTGTTTAAACGTATTCCATGTTTGAAACTGAAACTGAAATCTGATTTATTTGTCTGCCAATGGTCTATGGCTTCATTTTGTTTTTAATCAAAGCATTAATATTTGCACTAAAGCAGGTCAAATATATATATATATCATATATATTCTCATTCTCAGCATCTTTTGATTATCTACATATGTACTGATATCAGATGTAGGTATCAGGTTTATTATTTCTATTAAAAATGTACAATCCTTTCTGGCTTCGTAATTGCTTTGTTTGTTTTGTTTTGACTCGGAACTAAAAAGCTTTAGACCTACGTGTTGTTGAAAGAATCAGGAGACCAGAGCTAGACAGGAGCCCTGAAACATGCCAGGAATTGTAGGTATTTATTGTTTCAGTGTCCCAAGTGAGCTGATGTCGGGGGCCCAGGATTTCTAGCTGTGCCCCTGAAGGTCAAAGGTGATTCTGAGGTCAGATTCACTTGAACTACAGAAACTTCTCATTGCTGGTATTGCTACAAAGATACATAATATGAAAGTTTACACATTAAAATTAGGGCTGCAACTAACAACTATTTACTTAAAATGTCTTGTTTCGCTTTGGCTCAATTCTTGAATGAGAATGATTTTTTTCAAAACAATAAATTCAGAGCTCTTAATCATTAGTTTGTTGTTCACAACATATTTTAATTTTTCATTCATTCAAGCAAATTGCACATGTTTTGGCACAAGTGTGCAAAATGTACAATTGTCTACACTTTGCACAATAACCACTTGCACACTGATAAAAACTGATGAGTTGATTCAGAGTGAAATTGTCAAACTCTTCATCTTTAGAGGCATCACATGCAGAATGATCAGACATACATGCATATTGCATAATTAACTATAACATGGTGAGGGTGTACAATTTGTTGTTTTTTACTGAACTTCCTGCAGCTTTTTGCATTGTTATTTGTCTTTTTCTCTTCACTGTATGACTTGAACTGAAAGATCAAATGAGAAAGTTCTGTTCACAGGACATGAAGCACAATGCTACACCAATACATTTACTGTATATATACACATGTGCAAATCCTTTTTCTGTGTTCTGACACTATTGACTTTTCCCTGTAAATCTTTACCTACTATTTAAATATCGGAATCTAAAAAGCTCAGTATGATACACAATAGCATTCAGCTACACACCACGGACATTCCTGTATAGTATTGTAAGCAGTGTCAACAAAAAAGTCAAACAAAACAGAGATTTCTATATAAGAAACATTTCAAAGTGACATTGGCCAATTTACTAACACAATAACTAGGTTTATATATATATATATATATATTTATATTTATATTTATATTTATATGTACGTATATACATACACACATAAAAACAACAACAAAAGACAAAATAAATCATTCAAATAAGTTGATTAAAAATGCAAAATATAGTTTAACGCTATGGGCCTTTTTCACAGCAGACATTTTGACTTGCTATTGCAGGAAAAAGAACAAGAACATTTACAATGGTTTTATTCTTTTCAGGTGACCCTGAAAGTCAGGACAGAAAATGAGCCAGCAAGCATAATACCAGGACCCTGAAACTGAAGCAGTTGGAATTCAGCCATCAATATTTTATCATTTCAAACTGTGCTTCCTGTGACACGTCAAAGTGGGTATATTGTATTGGATAGCATCGTACTGTGTACAATTGTGTGGTATTATTGTGTTCACCTTCTGTTCATCTCTGTTACTGTTTGTGTAACCAGTCAAAGGTTTTCTCTGAACATTCAGAACCCAGGGCGTCTCTGACATATCCTGCCTCTATTGTCCTTTAAACATTGAGCCACCACCAATCATTGTAAAGCACTGTGTGTCCTACAGCAGCCAGAGGTGACCAATAGTTTTCTCCAGAGACAGACTGCACTAAAACATTTATGTCGCTCATCTTTTCCATGGTACAACATTATGTATTATTCATTCATGTCAAGATAGTATTAACACATTATATCAAAGCTATACAAATCAGTGTCAATCAATGAAGTGTAAAATAAAATATGTGTTATCATCATATATTTTAATCAAGTGAAATTAACATTTTGTGTATAATATTATCTGCCACCTGAAATATTTTTTCTATATATGAGAGTGTGGAAAATCACAAATCTGTTTGCTAAAACATAAGACCAACACCATATACTTTTCTTCTTTATTTAGATGACGTTTTGCTCCTCATGTCTTCTTCAATATCAACAACCTGAGGGCCGAAACATCGTCTAAATAAAAGAACAAGGAGCCTGGGTGTGCAACACTATATTTTATACTTTCCAGTAATCAGCAACTCATCACAGCCCTGCATTAATCTTTCAAGTATTTTAATATTACATTAAGGGTAACTTAGCAGATGCTCTTATCCAGAGCAACTGACAATGAACTAACTACAGGGACAGTTCCCCTGGAGCAACTCAGGGTTAAATACCTTGCTCAGGGGCACAATGGTGGCAGCGCTGGCATTGAACTCACAACCATCTGGTGTTGTAATTGGAAGAAGCACTCCTAGACCACTAGGCCATCACCTCCACCCCCTTAAAAGTTAAATGTTAAATGTTTTCCCACTTGTTATTTATTATCAGTAGAATACTTTTTTGTTAATTTTGTTGCTGTTAGTTTCTTAACTGCCAAAATTATTGTTAAAAAATAGGAAATGAAAGGGTTACTGTGGGGCAAAACAACAAGGGCCTACATTAGCACAAAGGATAATATTTTTTTAAATGCTGATAATGTAGTGGTCAAATGTTTTTTCCCCACTGAACTGGTTAAAGGCTGATTAAGTTGGTTGGATGGTGTTGTTAATTTATATTTTGAATCGTTTCTTTAACTGTTTGTCAATGTGGGCTACTTTTGTGTGATCATTCAACAAGGAGCCACCAGGGGACATTAATTAAGCAAGTGTAACCTTTTCTTGTATTTGTAACTAATACCTTGTTTTGTTTTCTTATTTGAGCCTACAAAACGCCGAACCTACAATCCAATTGCATCTAGATTCAGTGTACCTACGAACAAACATAACATGAAACAAACAACAAACATACAGACTCTTTGTTGTTCTGATTTACTCCTAAAGCACGTAATGCGGTATTGACATATAAATATATATAATATAAATGTTATTCTTACTCAGGGACGCTGTAGTATTTTTAATATATACATTAATATTGCTATTATTATTAAAATGTGTGTAATGGAGCCAGCAGTAATAGTAACGACACGTGTCACCACTAGGAGCCGCTGGCAGTGGATACCCGCTATAAGCTATTAGAGCTGGTTTATTCATTTGTAGCGACCCGGGATGCGCCGACGCTGCTGGAAATGCCTCAGAAGGTGAAGGAGCCTGGCACTTACATTTGTACGAGCAAACAGCTTTGTGGAGGAAAGTTTCTGCAGACAAAAAAGTTCTTGGATACACTTTGCGATGAGCTGGAGTGACTGATAAGTTGTTTTGGACAGCTTGGACGGGGATGTTGTTCGGCTTTTCACAAGTTTAGACAGCTAACGCTACGCCGACGTTTGCGCAACAGCGTTAGCCTAGCCTGCTAGGTAAATATTACGACTGCCTTTCGGAGTTTCCTGCATCTGTATCCACGTTGTCACCACAGGAACTGAGTCGTTAGTGTTAATGTTGTGCCATCATTTTATTTAATATACTAGTGAGATTCGCTCCTACAAGATGGGTGGATTTTTGTTACGTTACACACAAAGCTAACTAGCTATAGTTAGCCTGTTCGTATGCTAGCTGACATTAGCTAACGTTGCCGAGCGAGCCAGCAACTTCGGCAGGAGAGTTTCGGCGAGCTAACCACGACAGTATTGTCGCCCACAATCAACCGCTGCTGCTAAAAGCAGGCAACCTGCAGTCATGTTTGAAATGGAGACACATATATCGTGCCTTTTCCCGGAGATCCTGGCCATTATTTTCAGTTATCTGGACGTTAAAGACAAAGGAAGAGTAGCCCAAGTGTGCGCGGCCTGGAAAGACGCGTCCTACCACAAGTCGGTGTGGAGGGGGGTGGAAGCCAAGCTCCATCTGCGGCGAGCTAACCCGTCTCTGTTCCCCAGTCTGCAAACCAGGGGGATCAAAAAAGTTCAGATTCTCAGCCTAAGGCGAAGCCTGAGCTACGTGATTCAAGGGATGCCGCACATCGAAAGCCTTAACCTGTGTGGATGTTTTAACCTCACAGACAACGGACTCGGACATGCCTTTGTGCAGGACATCCCATCCCTGCGGGTGTTGAACCTCAGCCTTTGTAAACAGATCACTGACTCCAGCTTGGGCAGGATTGCCCAGTACCTCAAAAACCTGGAGGTGCTTGAACTTGGGGGATGTAGCAATATCACAAACACCGGCCTGTTGCTCATTGCCTGGGGCTTGCACAGACTCAAGAGCCTTAACCTGCGCAGCTGTAGGCATGTGTCCGATGTGGGCATCGGTCACCTGTCTGGCATGACCCGCAGCGCGGCAGAGGGCTGCTTGTCCCTGGAGAAGTTAACCTTGCAGGACTGCCAGAAGCTGACTGACCTTTCTCTCAAACATGTTTCAAAGGGCCTAAACAAGCTCAAAGTGCTCAACCTCAGCTTCTGCGGAGGGATATCAGATGCAGGGATGATCCACCTGTCGCATATGACCCACCTGTGCAGCCTGAACCTGCGCTCGTGTGATAACATCAGTGACACAGGGATAATGCATCTGGCCATGGGCTCCCTCCGGCTCTCTGGACTTGATGTCTCCTTCTGTGACAAGATTGGAGACCAGAGCCTGGCTTACATCGCCCAGGGCTTGTATCAGCTCAAGTCCCTCTCTCTTTGTTCCTGTCATATCAGTGATGATGGCATTAACAGGATGGTACGCCAGATGCACGAACTCAAGACACTCAACATTGGACAGTGTGTGAGGATCACAGACAAAGGGTTGGAGTTGATAGCTGACCATCTTACCCAGCTGACAGGGATTGATCTGTACGGTTGTACTAAGATCACTAAGAGGGGTCTGGAGAGGATAACACAGCTCCCGTGCCTTAAAGTGTTAAACCTGGGACTGTGGCAGATGACCGAGAGTGAGAGAGTGAGGTGAAATCTCTCATTTAGTATACATGTGTTTTATTGTGTATAGCGCTCGGTTGTGTACTAAGAGGCACTGCCTGTATCATTCTTAATTTCACCTTCAATACTGTGACTAAAAACAAGGAGAGGGACTCTGCATTGATCACTGGAATATTGTTCACGTCCGCTGCAATACTCCACTCTTAGTTTTAGTCTTGCGCTCGCTTCTGATGTGCGTTGTTAAATCTCAGCCTGTGTACAGTTCTTACTATCTAGCTACCTCACCCATCAAACACAGGAGTGCCTACTATCGCTGAATAATAGATGACATTGCATATTTTTGTGACATACCTTCCAATGGAGATTTAGATATTTTAAAAAATTCTCATTGCAGAATAATAGCTAGGCATTTTAACTCTTAACAGAAAGGCACATTTTGATAGAATGTTTTGTTGGCTGATGAATTTTCTACTTGTGTAACCAATATTTTTTCAATTGAGTGACTTGACAAAATTGTACTTCAAATTGAAGTGGGTGGATCACTCCTGTCTCTTTGTTTACCTGTGTATAGTTGGCTATGTTTCATATTCCTGAGGAAATAAGTATGTTCCAGTATGCTATTCTGTTAAAGGTTCATCGAGACAACTACAGTAAGGCGTAGTAATTAACAGCTGCCAAGGCTATATGCAATACTTTAAAACTGTTTTATCAGTGGTTTTTCTCCTGAGGAGCTTCCAACAATAGTGTCAGAGTATTTGTTTAAAAAAAGCAGTAATTTAAGATTGTTTTATATTCATACAGTAGTGATATTTATGAATAAAGATGGCAAATATGTTTCATTTTGTGTTTTACTCAAATTTGTAACAATTTTACCAACTATTTGATTTATAATGACTACAGATGTCTAAGGTTTGTGCAGTTTAGGGCACTTGCACACATACAAGGCTTAATAGCGACGTTTTGTTCTGTGTATGGTGAACAACATAATCAGAAGGTCTCTTTGATTTCTTACTTTTTGTATCAGAGAGGCTACCACTAAATTAAATCTAGAGAATTATATGATTAAAATGTAGATTATTTTAATCATTCACGGCAGGGAATACCAGTACAATGTGCAGCTAAAGATAATTCACACCTTTTAACCAACTGACATTCAAACATTGGATAACATTTGACTATTTGTGTTAAGTGAAAAAAGGTCTACTGTGAGAAATGTATTTAAAAGTGCAGTTCCTATGGAATCCCACTGGCACTAGGAAACACTTCAAATAATACACAGCTGTGTCCCAGAACCAAAGCCCCATCTATCACCCTGCTTAGCTATATATGTGTAAGATCGTAGTGTCTTTCCTTAGACTCAGAATGTAATGCATGTTATAACTAAGTTTGTGAGGACTTATTATATAATTTAGTTTTCAATAATAAAAGGTGCTACAGTCCAAGACTACCAGATGTAACAAATGTTTTCTTTAACCTTAACTCAACTGTGGAGCATAAGTAAACAGTGATGCCCATCTATGAAAAACAAAGTTGCTAGAAGCCAAGGCTTATAATTTATTTATTTACATACATACAAAATCCAAATAATTCAAACATGTCTGTTTTGCTTCCTTTTTACAGTTTGATTCTTAACACAAACAGACAGAAGGCAGTACATTTCTTATACAAACGAAAAGAAACAAACCATGAACGTGACAGAAGCCCCTTAATCAGCTCTGTGTTCCTCAATAAGGAGTTGAGAAAAAGATGACGAGACATTAAGGCAAGGGCAGGGACACACAGGCCAAAGTAAGGGGAATTAAACACTAAGAAAATGCTTTCACTGAAGCCAGTGGTGAAAGGTGAGGGGTTAAAAAGGTTTGACAGACGAAAACAAGGATCAAACTAATATCCTCCAGTGGATGTTTTTCTTTTCTTTGTGAAACTCACTGTTAGTTAGTCCACCCAAATGTATCTGTAAAGCAACCATACATAGGAAGATAGTTAGAAAACTTCCAGATGCAGTTTTGCTTTGTAAGATTATGTTGATCTTTTAACAGCAGGAGGCCCGTGATGGTTGATACTTATTTTTAATTAATCAGGCACAGTCTGTCTTTGACATCAACCAACAAAAACTGTTGACACAACAGGTAAGAAGAAAAGACAACACTGGAATCTTAGGATAATACATTTACACCACCACATGGTGAAAACTATATAAAAAATGACAATTAGAAATCAATGCAAGAAAAGTACTCTCCACTCACACGGTCACGGTTTGAAAACATTTGTAGTTCACGTTATTTTTGACACAAGATTTTTTTTGACACTTTCCTCAGTTTCTGCTGAAGACATTAACTCGACGGTCATTTTGTTCAGAGCAGCTCGCGCTTGAAGTTTCTGTGCCAAAATTCAATGCATATCCATACAGTAAACATTTTTATGTAGAGATATATATACACATTATAAATACATTATATAAATATATTTATTTAATATATATTTATATAATATATATATATATAATGTGTATAGATATATAGAGATATATACACACACAAGATATATACGTATATTATATATATATATAAAATATACATATATATCTCTTATATAATATACAGTATCTCTATAGAACATGACATTCTGCAAGTTATGGCAATACTGACACACACACACACACACACACTTTGTCCTGAAGACAAAATGACAACTGTACTGCTTTTAACTTTTCTGATTATTATTTTTTTAATGAATGCACAACACCTTCCACTTAATTACCTTTATTCAGTCACTGTACGTGTTAAATATCACGTTATTTACAAACTGAACTAAAGTCTAAATATGCTGAAAAGTGACTTTCATTTCCTGTAAATGTAGATGCACTTAGTAATTAAAAACCTCAGCCCTGAAGATTTCAAAAAATACAATAAAAAGGAGGCATCACTTGCATTTGTAAGTGATCTGAAAAATACAAGAAAAAGGGCATTGCTTGTATTCTTCAGTGTTTTAGTCGACAAACTAAAGAACAGGTGGGCTTTAAGTAACATCTATAGAAACTTTGGATGAGACTGAAAGATCAGTGGATGAGATCACAAGTTCTTACATCATGCCTTAGCACCAATATTACAAAGGAATAAATATCCCTGCATTAGGTCCAGTACTGATCTCTGTGCATGCTCCAAGGCCACTAGAACGTTCTCAAAAGAAACATTGCATACCTCATAAACAAGTGGACGTTGTGTGCAAAACCATCTAAAAATGAACACATCTCAGAGAATAAAAGCTTTTTGTTACCCCCTCTCTCTTATTTGTATTTGAGAATATAGTGTAACTAAAAATCTTGCCTTTGATCCGTGTCAAAGGTCAGGCCTTAATCCCCCTCTCATGACAGAGACCCAGCCACAGACTACACAGTAAAACGTACCTACCACTTAATCTCGGCTACAATGACAGATCCACAGCTCCAAGCTGGGAGAGGAAACATTTGGAGAACTTGCTGCATTTATATTTGGTTAAAAAGTGACATTTCCTAAGTGTTCAGATGTTTGGACACCATTAGCTGTATTTCTAACTAGTGACTCCCACCTACTAGTTATGGAACACAGACACACAGACACAACACACAAAAATAAGCATCTACATGGCTCCATGATTTACCCAGGGAACTGAGCTCCTCTCTGCTCCCCTCTAGATGTAGCAGCTCCCCAGTCCTTCAAGACAAACAGTGCTTTCCTGTCCCATGTAAGGAATACATTTACCCCTTTTATCTTGAAAGCTATGCAAGAGAAATCTGAGGGGTAAAAGACTGAGATAGAAGTGGGTGAGGTAACTGTGCTTGATCTAGCAGTTCTAGAGAGTTAGGTTGGCAGTATCCTCCAAGACTTTGTGGAAGTTTGTTTCCTTCATCCGATATCTTTTCTCTCCCAACTCCCAACACAACCCGGACTAACAGGTGTGCAATATACTACTTGCAAAAATCAAATTTTGGTGAGTTCACATATGCTTACTGGTGAGCTTTTACATTTTCATAATCCTCCAGTATGATGTTGCCTGCTTGATATGTGATTAGGTGTGTACTTTCTCTTCCCACTGCGACTGCACCATCTGCCACCGCCGTCATTATCAAGAGGACCTCCGTTTGCAGTGTGCAATCTGATATTTGCTCAAAGTGCCATAATTGACAACATTTCGACAGACTGTGTGAACATCCCTAATTTGATTTTATAGGCATGACATTAGAGAGACACATGAGACAGGAAAGCACTTAGGCGTTGTGAAAGTTTGTTCCGGGGTGGACGAGGGGAACGAAGAAAAGCTCAGCGGGGCGAGATAATGCCCCAGCTTCCTCTCATCTTTCCAGGAGCCTTGTTGAGTGGAGGTAGGGGCACCTGGGATAAGCTACAGATTATGTGAAGACCAGGGGTCAGCCGGGTTGTGTCTGAGGTCAGAGTTGTCAGCATGACTCCTCCAGGGCATTGACAACCTGCTCCAGGATATCGGGGCAGTAGTCTGCAATCTGTTGGAGGACAGAGTTTGCATACTCCTGCAGCTCTCCGCTCTCCTTCTCACACACCTCCAGCTCTCGCTGCAACTGGAGGGAAAAAGCATGAATTAGTTTCCTTCAACAAACAGATATAGGAAAGTTTGAAGTTTAAAAAAAAAAAAAAAGCTTCTTGAATATGGTATGTAGTTTGAAACGAGCGATGGTGAGGAAATTAGCCATAATAGAAATTGGCCAATAATAATTATAAACAAAAGAAAACTGATTTCTTTATGTAGCACATAAATTGGTTTGGCTTATTTGAAGCTAACATATTTGCAATATTCCTGCTGTTGGGCGTTGAATCATCATCATGGTGGGTTACAGCTAAATTAAATAGAATGTAATGTAATTCTGCACAATCTCCCTAAAAAAGCCCCATCTCTAATACAGTTATTGACTTGACAAATAACAAATTAAAACACAGATACAACTAAATCCAGGTTATTACGTCAAGAACAAGTACAAATGAGTAAAACAAAACTGTTCTCTACTTCCTGATTATCTTAAATGTGTCCACTTTCAAAAATGTAACTCTTCTGCTGTGCCTTTGATACATTGTCCCCACTGTACTTTTATTTCCTTAATTTCTATTACTGCATTGGATTTGCATTTTGTTTATTGCGTTCTCTTCATTCGTGTTCAACACAGGCCCATTCATTTAGATTATAATTCATTCAGAAGCCAACCAAATGCTCATGTTTTTGACTGAGTTAAACTCTTTAACTATTTATGCCAATATACCCGTCATTTATATCCTCCTTCACTACCTGTTCGACACTCATCTTCTGGAGCTCCTCCTCCCAGTCTTCGGGGTCGTTGTGGTGGTAGTGAGAGGGCGGTGTGAGCTGGCTGAGGATGCTGGGGTCCCGGTCATGGCAGAGGTCCGTCAGGTGGGCGATGTAGAGCTTGAGCTTACTGCGGTTTTGGGACAGGGCTAGAAGAGGGGGTATCATCTGCAGGGACCAAAAGGAAAAGAGTGTGAGGCCGTGTGCAAAAAAAGAGGATAAACAAGGAGAAGAACACATCTTACACATTAGAGGTTAGTTATGCTCCCGTTTTAATGATTGAACATCATGAAAGACTCGAGCACAAGACAACAATTGCATAAAAACAAAATATCATCTGCATGCACGCTTATAAACCAATCACCATCTCACATTAGAGCCAACCTTCTCAGCTGTATTATTAGAGTATCTATGGATTGTTATTTTGCGTACGAGCCGCTCAACAAAATGACTCACTCAACCACTGATTACATGTGGAGGTTTAAACAGTTATCCAATGCAACGCCTGTTTGTGCGGGTCAAAATGTGAGGAGCAGTGGCATGCAAAGCTAAGAAGCTTTAGTTCAAGGAGTTGAGACTGAGCCAGGATCAACTCATCCTTTTTAGCTTGTGCATGCACACACACACACAAAACACACACGCATACACACTGATCCCTATCCCATAAACCACCAAAAAGCAATAAATGACCAGCGTTAAAGGAACGGGATGAGATGTGCTCTCACAGCAAGAGCACTGAGGACAATGACCATCAACATTAAGAAGAGGGGGATGGCATACGGCAAAAAGAAAACCACAATGAACGGAAGACGGGTGAACATGCCACAGAGCAACGATGAAAAAGGTGCGACAGGTCTGGCTTTTCATACGAGCTCACCCTTCTGAATAAAATGGCTGAGAGAGAGAGGGGGAGGGCAAAAGGTCAGCTACGCCCAAATACCCTCCTCATCATCCTGTTAGCCACAAGGTAAGCCAATTGCAGCATTATAAAAAGGAACATTTGGTTAGTGCGTATATAGACAGGAAAGTTAAAAAGACAGAACTAAATCATTGTTCCCTTCAGATAGAAGGCAGACAGACATTACTTTGTTAACAAATCAAATTACAGAAATGCTAGAGAAGTTGTTTAGGCTGAAATGGAAACATGGGGGTTAGGTAAGCTACCTGATCTGGAGAGGGTTTGTGATTTGTCTGGTCGGGAGCCGTCTTCAGATGGTCATCCTCATAGTTATCTGCCATCAGTTTCATTCTGTTCTGAGTCTGTATATTTATAAATGGTAAGAATAAAAAAACACTTTAGTGACATGACGAAAAGCAGATGAGTGATGCGATAAAAAAGAAGAAATTGGCATGGCTACATCCTAGAATCCAGTCCAGCAACACGAGTCAGACAAAAGGCCAGGTGTTTCTATTCAAGTGTACTAGTAAGTCTTTACAGTGCGACAGAGAACCAGGACCCTGAAACTGAAGCAGTTAAATGGAATTCAGCCATTATTTAATATGTGCACCTGTGCTACTGTGAAACTTCACAGTCTTCACAGTAAAAGATGTTCGAAGCATTAGGAAACTGGTTAGAAGTTACAAACAGATGCCCCAGGTTGATAACAAATGTTTCTGTAACCGTTGGTCCCATCTTCTAAGGGATACTAAACAAGGAAATTAAGTGCCATGAATCAACCAAAGCATTCAATACTCGTGTTTCAGTTAATTCTGCCCTCTATACCCGATTTCAAAGCCGAGTGAAATTATTAATTATTTCAAATCTTGCTTAATCTTTTATATAAATTACCTTAGTTTACATCTCAAAATAAAAGTGGCCACATTAAAATAATAACGACTTAGGAGAAAAAGATTGCACATGTCTAAAACCTTTGTGTGGCGGCAGCACACAGAGAACCAGTCAGGAACCTGTTTGATATGAAGCCATTGTTTCAGTTTACTTTTTGATTGGCTCATAGATAGAGAGGTGGAGAGCGAGTGTGTGTGGTGGTGGTCTACATCCAGGGACTTCAAATACTGTTGATAGAGAAAGTTACTCCCCAGTGTGACAGGTAATCGTTGAGGGAAATAATTTACTGGTATTTGGCATGTATCCTTTGCAGTGTGCCTAATGATAACACAAAATACTGTTACTGAAAAACTGTCAGACATCCGGTGTCCAATCTTTCCAAAAAAATAATTCTGGTGAGACACCAAGTGCTTTGCACTCTATTCCCTACTGGTGAACATATTCTGTGTGAGAGACGTGTAGGAGAGAGATAAATGGAAATAACATGACTGTGTGTAAACACGGAAGATACCAGCAGCCCCCTCCCCACCTGCTGTTTGAGCTGTTGCACCAGTCTGTCCTTCTCCCGCTTCAGCAGAGACACCTCATCCTGAGTCTTCTTCTTCTTAGAGGAGGACAACTCTAGCAGGGCAATGTTAGCATCCTTCTCGCTGATAGCAGCCAGCAGTGCCTCCTGCCTGTTAGGTGGAGCGGAAACAACATGATGGCATTTAACCACACAAGTAAATAGCTCAATTATCATTTATTATTCATTGCAGAAAATCATCCTGCCAGCTGGGGGAGGCCAGAATAAGATGACATTTTACAAGATGAAGGCAGCAATCGATACTCCAGAGTCTACTCCACCCTACTGTGTGTGCGTGCACATAGTGTCTTACTTCATCTCCAGCACCTCCTCCAGGTGTTTCCTGCGCTCAGCTCGCAGGGTTGAGAGGTGAGTCTCTTTCTCACACAGAGACTGCTGGGTGGAGGCCAGCTTGGCCCTCATGGACTCTAGCTCCTGCTTCACTTTCTCCATGGCCCCCAGCAGCTCCTCCATCTGGGAACACACACACATACACACATGCACACATGCACAACAACAATTAAATGATGAATAGAGTGAAATCCATCAGTGAAAGCACAGGGTTTCTATTTATTTTTAATAAATAAAAGATACTCTTGATGACTTGCCAGTATGAAGTGCTCTAATAAGAGGCAGGGGCAGCATAGTTCATGTGAGCTTTGGGAAGGACTAAGGGTGAACTATAACACAGATACCATTAAACTACAGCATGACATTTTATTTACCTGTTATTCATTTAAGAAGGGCACAAGAGTGCCATTGTTTCATATCAGTACACACTTTAATTACAATTGACTGACTGAAAATGTGAATTATTCATCCCCAAATGATCAATTCTATTGGCTACTTGGTGTGTGAGCTGACCAATTAATCAGCATCGCTATGTTTCATAAGCAAACGGCAGGTAAACAAAAAAACATGAAAGTTACACGGGCTGGAAACAGCAACACCTTCAAAATAATGTAATCCAACAACTTCAAACTCAATTTCCCAAAAATGATCAAGCTTCACAATCTGTATTGCAGGGTTTTTGTGTTATTGTATGAATTGTAGAGGTGTTGCTGTTATTGTGTCCACCCCTATAAGTGTTGTTGCTCACTGATGGGAGGTCACACATACTGGACTCATACCTTAGACAACTTAATGTGGGCGAGGTTGGACTCATGCATTGGTTTGAGTAAGTGCTTCTGAGAGGCGGTGAGTAGCAGAGAGAAAACGAGAAAAGGACAAGCAAAGATAAAAGAACTGAGAAAGAGACGGAGGCCAGAAGAGAGGAAGGAGTTGAAGAAGGATGATAAACACCACAATGGCAGCAAAAAGATGAAGGAGAACAAATCTCAGTATATGAAGGTGTTTTTTTAATTAGTTTATAGATGCGTTTATGCATATGTATGTGTGATACTTTGGGTTGATTAATATTGCTTTGTCGTGCGAGTGTTTTTAGGGGGAGCTGTGTACCTGTTTCTCCTGGAGTGACCGGGCAGCCTCCTCCTGTGCCAACACCATCTCTCTCTCTGCAGTGATCTGCACGCTCTCTCTTAGGGCCTCCTCCAGCTCCTCTATGCGATCCGACTTCTGACGCAGAGTGTCCTTCACAACACGAGGAGGAAGAGTTCAAATGATGGTTTGTGGGATTCTGAACTAGTAAGTCAGTGGCAGCAAATGTGACCTTGGTTGAGAGTTTCTGCAGGTTTCAACAACCTGAAGTTCAGACTTCGTTCTCCTGCCGACCCTCTTCAATATTTGCAGTTAACACAACAGTAGAAAATTCATTTTAAGACCTATAAAATCACATTTGGGACAAATTTAGACCTACATTTCAGAATCTTTTATTAAAAACGGAGGATCTGTGAAAATCCCTGTTTGTTGTAATGCAAAGTTCATACAAACAAACAACACACATGCCTCACCTTCACCTGTTGAGAGCTCTCGCACTCGTTGTCCTCCCTCTTCCTGGCCTCCTCCACGAGTCGAGCATTCCTGCTCTTTTCCACCTGCTCCTTGTGCTTCAGAGACGCCACCTTCTTAGTCTGGTCCTTCATCTGCCTACAGGGCACCATGGGTTACATGAGAGAGGTTATATGTTATGTACATGTATAAGTCAATGTAATATATGTAATATCATTTATCATTCAATTGAAAGGAGATGGTAAATTATGAAAAAGTGCAAGTTATGTTTAGAACAGATTAGGAATTTGCAATAGTTTTAGACCTAATTGTGATTTCAGTTTTATATTTTGTTCTCATTTTACACAGTTGTATGGTTTTATACTGGATATACAGGAATACATTTTAATTCCCATTTAGGTTTGACCAATTTATTGTTGCATTTAAAAAAAGAAAAAAGGGTTTATATTTGAATTCACATTAGTTTTGAAGATATTGAAGTTACTAGGTTTACTAGTGCACACTTTATTATTTTAATATAATTCAGTACATTTATATCTATATATGCATTTGTAGCATTTTGTTTTCCAAAGTGTGAGAAGCAATGTTTAAGTCAAGCTTGATTTTGGCTTAAACATAAAAGTAATGATCCCAGTCACATCCACACAGGAGCTCATTATTAATTACACAGGTATCGAATCGGTACTCGGTATCGGGCCGATACCCAAAGCCCAGGTATCGGTATTGGGACTGAAAATGCAAGCATATTTCATATTTTGTTGACTCACATATTGAAATATCAATGATCATCCATGTAGAATGCTTAGAAGTCAGTTGTAGCCAATTGTTAGTAAACACAGTTTCAGACAGTGAAAATAAAATAAAATGTAAATGTGGACATAAAGAGATGTGATCGGATGAAGAGAAATGACAGTTGCGACCATAGCCTTACAGACTCGCTTTGGCAGGATTTTAGACAGCCCTGCAAAGACTCAAATAAGGTGAAATACAGAACAATAACATTTAGAAGGCGAAAGACAAAAATGGGCATTAACAGAAGTAAGAGGAAAGACAAGAGTTCAATATGTCAAGACAAAGACGTTGCTTGCAGCACCACATGAGAGTGGAGAACGACAAGGGAGGGAAATGTGAGAAGAGAACAAAAACATTTATAAAAATATTTTTTTTTAAAAAGGATGCCAGGGTCGGGGAAGAGAGAAAAAGAGCAAATACTAACCTGGAGGCCAAACTGGTGAGGCGAGAGATTTCCGGTGTAAAGACAAGAAAGCAGTAAAGAGAAAAACAGACCAGGATGTGAGTGAGTCAATATGAAGAGAAAGAGAAAGAAGGAGGGGGACCTCCTACAGTTCTAGGATTATGTGATGACTCAAGTGCCATAAGACCTCATGGTTCACCACAGACAAGTACAAGACAAAAATTGCAGAAGGATGACTTGCGTATGCCAGCTACTACAGCTGTACCTACCAGGTTTATTACAGGTCTGTTAATAACATTCATCTCATCAGCTTTCAAAGCAAGATGCAAAAAAAATGGCATACGGCCAAATGACATGAATTCTATGTGCTGTGGACAACAATCTCAAGAGTGGCATGATGTCATTGAAGGAAAATGTGCATCAGTCATGAGCAACATTGGGTCGAAGCTAGCGAGGATGAAAACAGACAGCAGAAAGCAGTGTAGCTGCCTAACGCCACAAAAAACGGCACGTAAAAAACTAAAATCACAACAAAGTCTGTCCACTGTGAACATCAAAGACACTACTTATTCCAGGGCTAACAATCAAAACCCAGCTGCACATAAAACACACACATTCAGTTACTACTGTATAGTGACATGAGACCTTTTGAGAGCAATTCAAACACATTTCCACCTACCTCTCCAGCTCATTTATCTTTTTGTCCTTGTCATTCTTCTCATTCTCCATTTCTCGAAGGATGTCCAGCAGGCGGTCCACCTCAGCCTGGGCTTTCCCAGAATCCTCTTTGTGGCGGGCCACTTCCTGTTCGAGGTTCTTAATGCGCTCGGCCAGCTCAGTGTTGGCCTGAGCCTCCAGGGTTGCATTTTGAGCCTGACAAATAAACGGGATGCCAGTTAGAAAGCAGTTGTATTCACTTCAGCGTCCGCAGGCAGAGGTTAGTTAACAGACTGTCACCATCATATCAAGTACACATGTTGTAGCGTCATGTGGAGCTGAGCCAGCACATGAGCGGCCTGATTTCTTAATTTTAGAATCTCACTCTCTTAAGATGGTTCTCCACTTTGAAGCACTCCTCCCTCTTCTGCTCCAAGGCGATCTCCATACTCTTGAGTTTAGAGTCCTTCTTCAGCCCAGAGGAGGCCAGGGATGATGCGTGCTCCTTCAGGTCTAACAGAGACGTCTGCACAGACACAGAAGTATTCATTTACCTGTTCCAGCTTATCGAACTCAGAGCACAGGATTGAGGAGACCGAAAATATAACACAGGCAACCATGACTCATCGCAAAGTAAGACTTATGGAAAAAAACCTGACAGCAATGTTTCACTTTATTTATAGAACAGTAAACAAGAGTTTGCCCGTCTTTGTGTGAGCTTGTGTTCCTGCATCGGTTTCTCACCTCTCTGTCTGACAGGTCTCCCTGGAGTAAGCTCAGTCTCTCCTTCAACTCTTTCAGTTCCTTCTTGTTACAGTCAATCTCCTCAGTCTTCTCCCGGTCGTCTCTGTCTCGCTGCTCTTTTAGACGCTCAATGATACGCTCCTAAAAAAGGGAGGTAGAGAAAGCGATCACTCACGCTACCATAGCAGATATAACCAATAAATACACAAGTTGCTACAAATGAATCTACTATTTGCAGTCAAAGTAACTTTGTATGTTCAGACATAAACTCACCTTTTCTGCAAGAGACTCCTCCAGTGTGGTGAGAGCAGTGTCAGTGTTGGAGGTGTCTGTCTGCAAAGACTTTACTCTCTCCTTCAGATTGCTCATCTGCTTTTCCTTGTCCCTGAGCTGCTCCTGCAGATTCTCAATCTGCAGAGAAAACCCAAGCAACCGTCAAAATGCAACATCCGCCACAGAACATACATTGTAGCATGATGAATGCATGTGGCCATTTCAGACAACACAAGTCCAAATCACCTTCTTCTGAAGCACATTAACTTTGCGCTCCTTAACCTCCAACATGTCCTTGAGGTCGTGGATCTCCCCGTTGAGTGTGCCCTTCTCTTCTGACATTTCTTGTATCTGCTTGGTCTTCTTATTTAGAGTTGTCTCCTTCTCTTCCAAGCGCAGGCGCAAGGCATCCACCTGGTCAGGGAGAGGTGGACAATTTATAGTCACTGACCATAACAGTCATGCTCACAAAGAAAACATATGGTAACTTCTGTACCATCAGTCAGAAGTAGGAGGAACAAGTATCCCTTCTTACTTCTTAACATATGTAGCTTTAAAGGGCTCTTGCTTTACACCTATTCCAAAGTCCTCTGGGCAAGAGAGTATAGATAAGCATCTGCTGTACCTCTGTCTGTAGGATGGCAGCTCGCTGCTCCTTGGCAGTGAGGGACTCCTTGAGGACTTCAATGTGCTGCTTGCTGTCTGAGAACTGGTTGTTGAGCGTCTCCAGCTTGGTCTGCAAACCAAGCATCTCAGTGTCCTTCCTGGAGAGGTCCTGCTTCACCTGCTCCATCTGAAAAAGATGAGGCAATGTGAGAAAGAAATAGGGAGGGATGAAAATTGAAGTTTTTACTGAATTCAAGACAGAGTCAGCTCATTCAAACTAAACTCCATCTCTTGTTGCGTCAGACCTTGTTCTTCATGAATTTCGTGTGGCTGCGGTAGACCTCCATCTGCTTCATTTCCTCCTGACGCTCCTCACAGCTCAGAAGTCCATTGGATTTCAGCATCAGCAGCTCCTCCTCCATGTCTCTCAGGCCCCGCTCCATTGAATTGATTTTTGCATCCTGGGATTGATTAACAGGAGTTCACATGCATAGAATGAACATGTGAGCAAACATACTCATACAACCTTCTCTGTTTAAATCCTAACCTTCATGTCGATGACAGTCTGTAGAGCCTTTGTTTTGGTGGACTCAGGGGTTCCCTCGTAGCGACGGTGCAGCTCCTTTTGGGTCAGATGAAGAAGAACATGTTGCATGCATTATATTATAAAAACATCTGCACAATTTCAGAGTGTAAAATGAAAACAAACAAATCTAGACTAATAACATTTAATATTATATCTTGCATGGTTTGATTGGACATTACCTCTCTCAGTGCATTAATCTCTCTGTCTCTCTGGTCCAGTAAACTCTCAAGGTGATGCCTGTGCATCTCTGCATCAGCCAACCTTCTGGTCCGCTCCTGGTCCTCCTCTGATGCCTTGGCAGATGGCCCTGACACAAAGTACATAAGTGTTTGTAACAGACCACCTGAGCATCATATGCCACATGGTTAACCTGGAGGCTAACATAGGAGCTGAGACTGTGTTATGCTTCAAACTAGAGCTCATCTGTTCAGCAGGGAAGGACATTTAATTGAATTCACAACTCCACAGCCAACATGAAACAACCATAAACCATAACATCAAATTATTTTGGGAGACACCTACGTAAAGGTCTTTGTATGAAACCCTCACATATTCTTAGCCTCAGAAGCACGCTTGGGTTTAAAGCATGCATCATGGTTACTTTATGGAGCACAGAAACCTATATTTGGCCAGCGGGGGAGAGAGCTTGGGAGGAGCCGAGGAGCCTCAGACCAAAACCTTGTGGAGAGCCAAAAGGTTTGTGTAGAAACGTATTGACCTAGTATTTCAAAGAGTTTGCTGTTTTTCTGTTGACTTAAATACTGTTTAGTAAAAGAATCAGAATGCATCGGCCAACAGAAGAACTACTCTGTAGCATAGTTCTGCACGTGCTTCAACAGTAAGGATCGATTAGCTTTCAACGTCTCAAACACACCTTTGCTTTGCAGCATCTCCAGAAGTTTCTTGATGGACTCGTCTCTGGCTCCCAGGGTCTGCTTCTGTGTGTCAATCCTCAGCTCCATCTCCTCCAGGGTCTTTCTGAGGAGGAAGAGCTCTTTGGCCTGCCTCTCGTATTCGGCCTGTAGCCTTCGGTAGTTCTCCTCCGTAGGTTCAGATGACAGGGCCAGGTCCCGGCCTTGGATGGCAGGGTCTTGCTGGAGCAGCTGGTTCAGGTCCCTCTGGATCCTCATCTCGTCCTGAAGGGCCTGAACAGTCATCTGGAGATGCTAGAAACGCAACAAGAAACACATGCATCTGTTAACATTCTTCTGTTGGACTTTATTTCACCTTATTTACACAAGGGGAAATAAGGTGAAAGTCATTGATCTTTTAATAACACGGTGGCTGCTTCCATCCCACTTCATGGGAATGGATCCTGGCAGAATATTGTGTTACAGCATTTTAAAAATCAGCAGTGCCCTGACAGATGCACCCCCAACAGCCGGGCTTTGTGGACAGTGTTACGTTTCATGCCGAGAGAAATACAAGTGGTGAAACACAATCAGCCCAGTATAGTATTGCATTGTATGTGGCATCGGACGCCACGGACATTTGGCAGAGCTGCTGCGAGACAGTGACACAAGGCTGTGTTACACTCTGGTCTGAACCAGCTGCAAGCGTTTTCAGACGACAGAACAAAGAGAGAAGTCAGTGTCTGCCTTAGTTTCTCTCTGGCCTCCTCCCTCCGGCTCCCTCCCTTTCCTTCCTTTGTCATTCTCCTCCTCACACACTTTTCCTCTAACTTACATCGCCCCATCTCTTCCCTCCAATACTCTCACCTCTCCTCTCACTTACCCTCCCTTTCCTTCACCCTCTCCACCCCGTGACTAAGGCTGACTCACTGCACCGATCCACCACACACACACCAATGAGCTACACACACACACCAATGAGCTACACACACACACCAATGAGCTACACACACACACACACACACACACACACACACACACACACACACACACACACACACACACACACACACACACACACACACACACACACACACACACACACACACACACACACACACACACACACGCTGAGGAGAGATAACAGTCAGGCGTTTGAGAGAGCACAAAGAAAAACTAAACTGATCCAAACACTAAGTCCCAACTCGTAAGGGCAGAGTACACACAGCACTGGGCAACTGTATACATTTTGTATCCAAGTCAAAATGTTAAAAGATGCTCAGAGTGTGATGTAGACCTTTTTTTTTGTTCTCCCTCTCTTATCTGCTCCACTAACATGTGTACTACTGTTTAACAGTTGATGAAACATCACTGGCAATTCACAACATCCTATGATAAATGTGATATTTTATCCATAAGGCAAGGAGTATTTAACAACAAATATTAAAGATTAGGTGAAAAAAACATTTAATAAAAAAAAATGTAAAAAGGGAAACGGTAGATGATAGCCATTCCACACTATGATTGACTAGATGACAGCAGACACTTATCACAGAGCATGACGGGCATAAAAGCGAGCAAAGAAACCGAAATGACACATGAACATACAATTGCAGACGTATGCACGGTCAGTTGGACCTACATTCAATGAGGGCATGCAGTTTAACTGAAGCTGTAATTAGTCAATTGCCTTTGAGTCTGTGTTCCTATGTTTTCTGTTGCACGTGTGCCAGCGTGGGAAGAGGAGGCTGACATAAGAAAGCAAACATCTTTAAATTACAGCACCCACTGATTAGCTCTGCGCTAGTCGGGCATTACTGGGAATTAGTCCACAGTGTGATTCTGTGACTCAGTAGGAGGGAAAACAGCAAATTATACACATCTGCCCATCCATTAAGAATCAAACAAACTAGTTCTCTTCATTAGGGACACTTAATTTGCACAATTCACACAACAAACTGTAGGGTTTCAAAATAGACCCTGTGCCTATTCATTCACTTATTGTTATTAAATCAATGTTCACATTTCATGTGTACATACAGTATGTATACATGTGTGCAGGCTAACAGCCTCCTGAACAATGGACTGGCCTCAGATTTTGCAAAGCTAGTGTCTCTATTCTTTTGATGCGACACATTACACAGAAGTAGTGACAGGGAATGGAGGGCATATGAAAATGCTGGGTTCTTATTTGCTGCAGTGGTTAAACTACTATACATAAACACAGTTTTAAATGTGCACTTTCTCCACATTTTCATCCTGTTCACCATATCCAGCAATTTCTAAAACCTACAGAAATGCTAATGCCACCATTAGACTTATGGCCTCTTTCATCTATTAAGCATGAGCCTATAGCTGCATATAAGAGGATTAACTAGATGTTAAAAACCTGCCTGTAGCCTAGGCAGAGAGAGAAAAACACACGCACTGAATGAAATGCATTTTTTCAGTCAAACATGTTCAAACAGTGCAGGTTGAGGTCTTTATTTAGATTGAAAAAGGGTCTTGATGAGATCAAAAATGACTTTTGAGGCAAACATCTATTGTATCTATTCAAATAAACACAAGGGAACACTCACCTGTGCTTCATCTTGAATCACACGATATTGTTCCTTCCAGACAGTGATCTTAGAAACCTCATCTTTCCTGAGAGCTCGCTCCTTTTTTAATTCTGGGCTCCAGAAGGTCTTGATAGAATTCATAGAGGAGCTGAGCTTGCTCTCCTTAACTTCCACTTCTCGCCGCAGCATTTCATTTTCACGCAGAATCTGAGAAAGCAGGATAAAAGGAGAAGCACATAAATAATAATAATCATTTTACATAAATAAAAAATTCTAAATCCTTGATGGAGAAATTTTTGGCAAAATACCTCTTTCAGTTGGGCCTGCAGGTCCAGTATGGTGTTGTCTCTGGCCTGCCTTAAAGAATGGGGCACAGTGGAGGCCATGTGGTGGTCTCCAAAAGCTAGAGCATCACCTGCCATCATGCCTGCTGGCAGCAGAGCACCACCAGGCACTAAGGTGGAGATGTTGGGGGTGCTAGCAGCCACAACTCCACTGTTGTTGGCCCTTGACCCATAGGTCACCCTCTGTCTCCCCATGGTCGTCACTGTCCCACCACTTTTGAGAAGGTGATCACCTGCCATGGCAACCTCATTGTCACTCAGGTACATTGGTCCTGAGGTGGCATACGCAGCGTTGAGGGACTGGATGTTCTCCATGGAAAGCGTCTTGCCTCCTGCTCCTCCAGGACCCCCTCCACTGCCTCCGGTGCTGTTGGTGCGACGGTGTCCCATCCGAGGGGAACGGGGAAGGCGAGGGGAACGGCCAGATCCCTGATTACCAGTACCATCTCTTCCTCCACTATGGTTGGCATCCCCTCTGCCAACAGAGCGGGCACTCCCATACATCTTCTGCTAAATAGAAGAATGGGGCTGACAAGCTAAACTGAAGTAAGACCTCAAGTATCTGCGTATTCTTGCTAATTGTGTGATTGTGACTTTCACCAATTCTGAGAATACACGGCGGTGGTCCTGCTTCAACTGGAGACGGTGGGTGCAATGTTCATCCTAAAATAGAGGTCCGATGTTGTCCACTTTCAGGGACAGACAATGCTGACAGTCTGTCCTCTTCCAACAGGAGCTATCCAGTGTTACAAAGTATGACACCAATCTGCAAAGAAAACCGTTGTTCCCTATAAATTACATGGCAATAGCAAACATAAAGCATCTTTTATCAACTAATAACACAACAAATTTGTAAAATTGATAGTTCAAAGTATCAAAACCCAACTGAATCAGCATCAAACTCCATACCCATATCAAACAAGCCAGTGGTTTCTGACATGCAGTCTATGGTCCACTGGGAGTCATGAAAGGAGTCTCCATCCATCTCCAGCCAAATGTGAAATAGTACGTTTAAATGTTTTAAATTCAGCATAGTGAGAGTGAGTTCAGATGTCCACTCTGTGCTTAGGTTTCACTGGATCCCCTCCTGCAGTACAGACTGTTATGTAACCGTTTAAAGTCATGTCTAATCTGTCCAATTCTTCTCAGATAGTTTCCTTTAGCACAAAGTCTTTGGTAATGACCCATTAGTATATAGTAGAACATAGTGTGGTACCGTTTGGGAGCTACTGATTGTATCTTTATCTTTAACAAAGGTTATGTTGAATGCTGTATGTACCGTTATAGCTGTTGGTAAGTCTTACCCCTTCAGTCAGCCTTGTAGGAACATATTAGTCAAAATGCTGGTAAATAACATAACCAACCTTCAAGCAGCTTTGTGTATGAACATGCATCTGACTACTCTGGTTTGTGCTCCGTTTCATATTTTGTTTTTAACTGAATGTCCACCAGTAATTGAAATGGTTAGTCTGCGTGGCCTTGCTAGCAGCTAACGTTACGTTAACATACCGGCTAACAGTAAAGCCTGAGATTTATACCTTTAACTACGGGTTATCCCTTTTATTGTTGTAGTTTCCTTGACATACGTGTAAATTGGTTCGTATATGTTGTCGGAGGAATAAATCTTGAAGCTACGAATGATTTTCCCAATGTGCTGACACTATGGATTAAAACTAGCTAGGGAGGGAAAAGGGGATTGTCCATGGTGGACATTGTAAGGAAAAAAAATCTTCCTGCTCGTAAAACTGAATGGAAATAGAAAAACAGTCTGCCAAATAGACAACTAGATACCTGACCTGATAAGTTCATAAGATGCGGTGTCAACATGTGACCAATTGAACCAGAATAAAAGCATTTTGCACGAGCCTAACGACACGGTACAGGGTCTGCTTTGGAGACACCCACATCAAACCATATCCATTTTCCTCCACATCTACTGAACGGCTCTTCATTTTAAGCGACGGGTTCCTCATTCAAAGCTTCACATAACTCACCGAGCTGCAAGTCTAGTAAATATCAAGGAAAGAGCTAACGTGTCAAATGCACATACGTTTAACGTTAGCTCGCCGTGACATGTTAGTTAGTCCATCTAATCTAAGTGGTCAACCAGAACCTCTATTTTTTCTCGCTAACACAATAGCCAGTGGTGAAAACCTCTCCAAACAAACTACCTTTCTCGTTTTCTGGTGAAGCTCAAATCGGCGCCATCACTGAATCCTCTGGCAATCAGAAATCAGCTGCAAAACCCATCATTTTATGTTAAATACTCGATAGATGTCTATCTGATTTTTCCATCGTTTTGCCAGCAGTACCAGCGGCTCGGGAGAGCCAGGGCGCCTCAGTGACGTCAAGCCTCCGATGCGCGTTCACGACAGACTTTCTCGCCACGCTTGAATTTTAAACGCGCAGTCACGAGCTTTATGGTGGGTGAATGTTGACAGCAACAGAAAGCAGACCTACCAACATTTTGACAAAAACAAAAAACATAGCTTTGAATCCTTATGATGAGATGAGTAAAACATGTGGTCAACTCTGGAGTGTTTCAATTTCAAAGAAATGCAGTTTACCACAATTTAGAATATATATTGCTGATATTAACAATACAACATTAAATAAACATTGTGCATTGACTGTCTCCAGTAGTGAGCTTTTCATTGTTTTGGGAAATTATATAAAAGAGGATAGATATGGCATGTTTAGTCAGCAAATACCGGCAGGGGGCAGTGCATACTTGTAGGAAAATTGTATTTCCGAAATGGTTGCTACAAATGAAAATTGAATGATCTTGATTGTTGATTGTTTTCCTTTTTTTCCTTCACAAAATTCAACGAACGAAATTGATTCATATATGTAATGCTGAGACAGTATATGTGAATCAAATATATATATATTTTTAAGTCATTTGTAGTCTGAAAGAAAATTGAACAAGAGAAGTAGACTTTAGTTTTACAAACCACATCCTGCCATGTGTTTTAATGAAATATAATTTGGGCTTCAGCAGATAATGGTGTAAGCAAAGTCATACGTTTTGTAACACTTTATTCATTAAAATAAGTTTCCATTTTCCAATTTTTATAACAAAAGTATTAAACAGTATAAATTGAAGGTGCATTCAAAAATAATTAATACATACAATGAAATAAAACATAAAGGCAGTTTGAATGTTAGAAAATAGATTAGTGTTCTTTAAATAATATGATAACATGTTATTGTATACATAATGTGCTAATGCAGGAAGCAGATAGGGGTATTTTTCATTCCCAAAAAAGACATTTTTGAATAAAAAACAAAAACAAAGGGTCTTCAAATTCAAAATACATTGTAACAAACTTGACAGCTCTAACTTGTGTTAACAATGTTAATTAAATGAAAATGACACCTAAAATCTGACCAATATATTATGCAGGATTATTTTTTATATTTCTTTTTTTGGAGGGGTGTACATAATGTTATGGTAATAAACACATTTAATCCACATTAATATTTTACATGAACGTATCCCTTAAGGATGTTTATTAATCGATATTTAATAATTTTGTATGTGAGTATCATAGCATTTACAATAAGTGATATCTGATGCGACCTATGTGGTTTTGAATTCACATGGCTTTTGATTGTAATATAATAATCCACTGTCACAAGGAAATCAGATATATCATTGATTCCATGAAGGTGCTTAAAAGTGATTTCTGTATTTATGTGTGTGATATGGTTATGAGGTCATTCTTCACTGGCGCAGGCGCTTTCGGAAAAACCCGTTTCTTCGTCAATATGTAGCAACTGCGACGCTTGTTTGTAAGAGAGCACACAAATATCTTTGGTATTCACTAACTGGGTAATTTATCTGCTTGACACTTAAAGATAGTATACATATATTGCCCTTTACATATGCGAAGACGGATTAACACTGTGAGGAGAATTTCAACGCCGATGACCGTCAGTTGTGTTGTGGATACGATATTGAGGTAGGTCGCTATCTGCCACCCGGCACTGCTCTGTTAGCTAGGTCGTGAAGGGCTATATTGCTAACTGTTAGCATAGCCAGACTCACCAACGAACAGCAGCCATCACAACGTTATTAAACCGAAATCAACAACAAATAGATGGTGAACCACTCGTCTTCGAATAATCGCCGTGAACCAGCTAGTGAGAATATAAAAGTGCGTATCATAATAACAACACACGAAGCGCTAGCATTATTAGCGCGTCAGATAGCCTAACATCAAATTGAATGGGGACAGCCAGGAGGAGGGTCTAGCTTTTTAGGCCATCGGCAAGGCCAGTCTGGCGAACGTTAGCTGGCTGGCTAGCAGTGGCGCTACTTGCCAATGCCTGGTTGATTTCCAACCGGCGTCATACGTATTCGTTGCTGTTAGCTTGTAATGTAAATCACTCAGGGATGATAACTGGCCCTGGATACGGTAAAGTTGTCAATATAGAGTAAACGCTATACTTAATGGCTAACGGTTAGAAATACGTTATAATGGCAATACTAGCTATGAGAAATAACTATAATGTTGAGCTGAATTGCTATCAACGGGGCGGAATATTTTTCTTAAAAGACGTGACGTGGAAATCATTCATCGTTGGTTAAAGTTTCGCTGGTTAAAGATTAGCTAATGGCAGCTAACTAGCTCAGTGCTAGCGATGCTTGTTAGCAAGCTAACAAAGAGCCGTTGCTCCTCCTTGCTTTGTATGCTCGATGTTGCTATTTCAAATGGCTGTGGTGTCACTTATAAGGCGGCGAGGAAATGGGTACGTAAGACAAGGCTTACGTTAATTAATTTATTCATTTAATTAAGTCGCTCCGTCGTTTCTAACATTTATCGGGATGTTATTGCTGCTAACATTACCAGGTTTGGTTCCGACATTGTGGTTTCCTACGCTGGTAATGGCTGCAACCATGGCAGGTTATACTTGACTAATAAGCAATACGATTGTCCTTGCAAGCCTGCATATTTAAAAGTCCATAATAGACACATTACAAAAATAGTCATGCTACATTGCACCAGTATTTTGCATATACAGTTCAGATGTTGGTATGCCAATATACTGGTGCAGCTTTCGCGTTGAGTGTACAGAGGCGACTTTAACAATGGCCTTAATATTAGTTATTTTGACAATAATCATTAACCCATACTAGGTAGCGGTATATGTGGTTTTCTTGTTTATAATGGAGACGGGGGAATAATCAGCTGTCAACTGCGCTCAATTAGTTACTTCTGCTATTAAACAAATGTAAGGCATTGAGAGGTTAGTGTGTCATTCTGAAGGGCTGTGGGATGCATTTGGGATTTGTGCCATATTACATACATATACATGCTTCTTTATGTACATTTAATGCTTACTTAACAAATTAGTTGCATTGTATACAGTGAAATTGCCTATAAGGACATGTAATGAAGCCACTGAATGCAAGCATGTGCCTACATCATGTGTCCTTGGGCAAGACAGCAAATTATATCAAAGGGGATAACCGGAAAGACAAATGTCTCCCTCATTAATCAAAAGGGATCCAATGATTCAGTGCCGTACACTGCACTATGTAGTGCATGTCAGTTGTGCTTCTTATGAAAGCAGTGTTATTAAACTGTATGTATACTGTAAATTCTACTTGTGAACACTTAAGCGTGTCTCTTACAGATCTTGTTGACATTTGACATAATGTTGGTTACCTTTTAGAAACATTTCAGGCAGCTTTTTTTCTTTGTTTTTCTCTTGCAGTGAAACTGGGCTGGAGCATATTCCGAGTGTCTGGCCTTCCTGCCTTTGCCTACAGTAGGAACTTTGGTGCCTGTTGTGGGCTGTGCATGTTTGTTCCTCACCAGTGATTCCTTATGCTACATAGAAGCTGCACCCTGTGTTTTACAGGATGGATGGTGTGGACTTAAAGAGACTTGTGTATCAACATCAGCACTCTGTGTTCTTCTGTGGTGTTCAATCTGTTACCATTTACAAGAGGACACCTCCCATCCTACACCCCCAATCTCTGCACTATATATATAAAGACCGTCAGTAAAAAAGACAGCTGGAGGTAGAAGTTGTAAAACTTTCTATCTTTTTTTTCTTTTTAAAGCACAGATCGATACTGCTTATATAAGCCTATATTGCGGACATGGAAGTTTCCTTATTTTAATTTCTCAGTTAGTGTACCCCCTTACTCCTAGTGTGGGTGGTGGGATGTCGGAAAAGCCAGACGACAAAATGGTGAAGTTCCTAGCTCCCCCTCAGAAGAGTGGAAATGGCCCCAGTTCTGGTTCAGATTCGATGGTTAGTGAGTGCCGGCCAACAGAGGTGAGACGCCGGCATCACACCATGGAGCGTGATCGATGTAACCCTGAACACCGTTTCTTGCGTCGCAGTGTTATCAGTGATTCCAATGCTACAGCATTGGCTCTCCCTTTACCTAGCAAGATCCCCATCCCTGCACCTCAACGGGTTCAGCTACGAGAAGCCGCCCCCCAGCGGCACTTGGCTGCTGCTTCTGCTCATTTGCCACGGGCTGAACCAAGTTTAGCTCAAAATGAGGAGTGTGCTGTTAGTGGAAGAGGAGGAGAACAAGGAAAAGAAATAGCCAAGGTGGATGTAGTGCCTTCTGAGCGGGAGCCTGCCATTGTACAAGATACCTGCGATGGAGAGGTGGTGGTAGCGGCCCGCTCCGCACCAGGCTTAGGAACAGAATTGCCAAGTCAAATAGAACCTGAAAGCATCACTGAAGTGAAGATACATCATGAAGAAGAAGGGGAGGAAGAAGATAAGGACTCTGCCAAGGCACGAGCAGAGGCAGAGCAGAGAGAAGCTGAGAAGAAAGTGCAGGATGACATTGAAGAGGCAGAGACCAAAGCGGTGGGAACATCACCAGATGGGCGTTTCCTCAAGTTTGATATTGAAATTGGACGTGGCTCCTTCAAGACTGTCTACAAGGGCTTGGACACTGAGACCACGGTGGAGGTGGCTTGGTGTGAGCTACAGGTATGAATTTTGGATAACCATTATTTTATTTTATTTATACATATTAATATTATTATTATTATTATTATTATTATCAATCATTATTGCTTACATTTCCTTGTTGCTATCGCTATCAGTTGCGAATATTCTTTAATTGAATCACACTTAGTATCTTATTCCTACTGCAAGTGTTATCATCTCCTTTTATTTAGGCTGTTACTTTTATCAGGCTTAAGCATCGCTGGAGTAGAGCCAAAGCAATTTCCTTTCACACTGTTACCTGAGCTACAGCTTCTGTCATTTCCGCTCTGAGAGAGATTGCTAGCATTTCCTATTTGATTGTTTTGCATTGCATTTGACAGGAAAGCATAACAGAAAACTTGTAATTTTTATTTTTTGGTGTAACTCTGTACATACTGGTTGGCATGACCGCACTTAAGATTGATTTCTTAAGTTAAAAGTGTTACTTCACCATAAGACATTCTCAAGTTACCAGAACTTATCAAGGCTTGTAAAATTTATGTTTTTAGCACTATGACTATACCCAACACTTTAGTCCCAGGAAATTACCTTGGACTAGATTCAGGGTTAGACTTTGTTTCATTGCACTAGTAGTGTTCAGAGTTTATGATGTCATAATAATCATTTTCCATATACAGTTTTCACAAATCAAATCAAAACATTTTTTAGAACTGTCTTCTAGACATGAAGAATTACCATATCAATACATTAAAAGTGATATCTGAGCATATTATTTTACCTTACCAAAAGGTGAGATCAATTTTTGCATTTTCTTTGGGATATTTCTGTAACCCTAATAATGTGCTTGAGTTTATTATTGAACTTATTATTGATATATGAATAATAATTATTATTATATCTAAATACAGTGTTCTGGTATGAAATAATCCATTATTTTGCTCTTAATCAACCTCTGAACAATAGTTAAAAGTGCTTGTGAAAATAGTACTGTAGCTCTGCTGTCTGTCCAGTTAGATCAGCAATATGGCCCATAGCTAAATTTGACCTCATTCACCACATGAATGTTTGCTTTTACTGTCACGCTTTCACCCTGTCATGAGAGGCATAGGCCTCACACGGCAGCACATTCAACCATAGCTACACATGCACACTGGTTTCAGAACAATGTGAAGATTACAGACATGTGCCCCTCCCCCCCTCACACAGACCAAATCACACGCATGCTCAGTGCACCCCTGCTCTGAATACTTGTGTGAATGTTAAGTGGGTCACATTCCTCACAGAGGAATCTCCTATGTGAAGTGCAGCAGGCCGGCCTGCCAAGGCCTGCTTCTAAACTATCAGTCCCCTCGCCCTTTTTACTTCCTCACATTTTCCAATATTTCAGTTTTTTTAGCTAAACTCAGTGAATATAACTATGCCTTCTTACCTCCATTAGTTAATAATATACTATAACTTTTTAGTTAATATTATACTATAAGTTGTTGTAATTAAACATATTTTGGTGTAACGTTATTCGACAATATCATTTTTCTTTTCTATTGAGCAACATGTATCTTATACCTTGCCACCTGGTTTGATTTTAGTTACTTTGTTAGTATACATTTGACTTCATCTATGGCAAGATGCTCTATTGTGATATGTGAGATCAACACTGCACCTTAATGCTATTGATTTTTTAGTATTTGGTTCACACCTAATAATAATAATAATAATAATAAATGCTCACAAGTCACCAGAGCCAAGTTACTAAAGAGATGAATTATTTTCTGTTACTTGAGTAATCGATTGGTTGATTGATTAAACACTGGGGGTCTGATCGGTATGCTATGGCAAAGAAAGAATATTCTTGTGGTTTCCTGTGACTTCTTATGAAACGGAAATGAACCCCTGTCTTGTTTGTGTGGTATGTAGGAAACTATTAACCCATATTGACGAGGTTCAACTGCCTCTTTTGAGACTCACCTAAACTTGCTGTAGGATCTAGCCAGGCCTTTGTCTGTTACCACTTTTATTGGGAGACGGATCCATTGCAAAGAGGTGATTTATAGATATATTTCATGCACATAGTGGTCAGTTCTGAAGTGTGAACATGTAACCTGATACTCCTCAATGGTTCCTCTGTCAACTCAAGACTTTTAGTGCTAGAAACTGTTCAGCTACACACGAGAAGCTGAAATCCCCTCACATGGCTGTTAAAGCTGTCCTATGATCACTCAAGTTCTAGCTTTACATTCCCAATTCATCTCAAGGACATATTAAGTGAATTTAATGTTAAAATACATCATTTCCTGTATGCGGTGTAATTTGTTAAGTGTCTTTTCGAACATGCATATAATTACAGCCATTTCCTCTTAAAAGCTTTAGACAGTAATGGAAGTATATTGACCATGTTCTACTCTTCTACTTTGGTTGTATGAACAATGCAATTTTCACGTTTTAAGATTGCACCATTTAAGAAATAAGAGCTCATCCAGTTAATTTGCTTATTGATTAGTTTCCTTTTGATGCCAGAATCAGTGATGCAGACAATAATCAGCCTTACCACTGGTTTATTCACTGGGAATTTAGCGTCAGCTGGAAGCAACAGCAGGACCTCTGCTTGTATGCTAATGAAACAAGTCTGACAGGTTTTCCCTCATAATATCCTTTAGTCCTATGTCGGGCTGCCGGTGAGTGTCTGTCCCTAGTTTTTGCGGTGTATCCCGCTTCATCTGCACTAGCCTTCCCTTGTCGCCGGCTTTTAGGGCAATTCACCATGTTGAATCGGCAGCCGAGCGGTCGGTGAAAACATCCCTCTGATTAGCTCTTTACCTCAAGCAAATCAGTGAAAGAGAAGAGAAATGGACATGGGGAAAACAAGCTAACAAGGAAAGTCAAGAGACTCACAGGCTCTTTTCATTTCATTTCACTTTTACACTCAAGTCTCTGGTTTTATGAAACTGAAATTAGTCTTTAATCTCAAAATAAAACCTAAGCACAGAGCACAAGTGGAAATTTGGTACCAGATGTCATGACAAGTTGGTCAATAGTTAAGAATATTTCACTAGACCAGAGTGCTGGACTGATGGACCAACCAATCCACTTTGCCTTCCCTCAAACTATGCCTCAATCATGGCTAGAAGCATTAGTATGTAAAGTTTGAATAAAATGGCCTTGCTTATTCAGTCTGGAAGGCCATCTGTCCACAATTGTCTTAGGCATCCACCCTTTTCACCCACCCATGAACCCACCCATTTGTTTCAGATTTCACGTTGCAGACATGTCTGAACAAAAAGTAGGTCACCACAGAGAGGAAGACGAGGGAAAAAAAGGAATAGATTTAGGAGCCTCCCCTTTCTTGCTCACTCATCCATTTTTCAACCATGTCATCTTCCACTCGCTGTCTCCCCACCTCCTACCTCTCCAGTACTGGCTGAAAGCAAACATTGAAAGATGAGGAAGAAAACCTCCTTTAGAAACTATGCGAGCTGCAAGTCCAGCTAGCGGATGGCATCCACTGGGAGTGACTCACTATATAGAAGCTTAACATGGTGACTCATCTGTAATTACTCGTCATGCTTGGTAGTCTTTAAGTTTACCATAAGATTTTTAATATGAATGACTTATTTATATTTGTTGAATACAACAACTTTGTGAAGAAACATCACATTTTGTAAAGTGAAAATCCTTACAGCATTGTCAACATTCCTAAATCAAACCGGCAAAGTAAAGAATTGAGCAGTGGCTAAGCTTTGACTGTCAAGCACCGATACTTTAACCTTTTACCTTTATGTTCAGACAAAATATAATCAGGGATGCAATATATTGTAAAACATTATTAATACACTAGCTATGATAGACAGTTGGAAGCACCTTGCTTAACATAATTATCTATTTATTAAAGCCTCTGAGTCACAGAAATCAAAAGAATCTACACAATGTGTTACTGTATTTGAAGTGGATACCTAGTTTAATTTTCTACCACTTCCAAATTAGATGAATATTCATGCTGGCAGATTGTGAAATGGCCTGCACGCATCATCCTCTGACAGTTTAACTGACGGTCACGGTGATCTCTGATCTTCATTGCATTGTGTCACAGTGTCACCGGAACGCCAAACACGTCTGTCCACGGTGACTTACTGCACTTAATGTGATAACTAACTAACATTTAGGCACATCAGCCTTTACCCAGATCTCAACCAATGTTACCCATAGGCTCTAGCCCTCAGTGTCAACCTCAAAGCAGGCTTCAGAACAGGGACCTGATAGAGCCAACCCTTAGCATGATCACAGGCTTTTTTTCACAGTCTATTTTAGGATTCTTGGGTTATTTATGATGGCCTTTGCCTGGAAGCAGCATGTTCTGCTCTACTTTGGTGATACTGTAGTTAACTGGCATTACATGTGATTCACATTGGCTGAAAACGCTGCAAGTTATGGAGTTGTTCTGAAAGTGCTAGGGCTTGGAGATTATGGTTGAAATTAGTATCACAATTTGAATAGCAGTATTTATTTTGATAGTGTTTATACCTTGACATGGCCAATGCAGGCAACACAGCAAAAAAAAAAATAGAAGTTGAATGCAATGCGTAATTCCTTTTGTTTGTTGTCATTAAAATGTACTCGCAACCTTTTATTGAGATGATGTTAATATCATCACTGTACAATTTGGCTGAAAGTTGAAACTAGGGCTGGGCAATAAATCAAAGTTGATTTATACTGAACTAAAGCAATGGGATCATGTTTTCAGATAAGTATTGTGCTGACAGAGATCAAAAACAAAGTGTTGACGAGTCTGATTTGGAAGATATTACTCTTAAGTGTTTAAAATTAAATTCTTCGTCATTCTCATGTAACCTTTGGGGAAAGATACAGTATGTGTGTAAATACACACATATTTGCACTACTGTATCTTTCCCATATCTTTCCCATGAACTACTGTATCTTTCCCATGCACGCTTTATCAGGTTTTGAGACTCCACAAGGGCAGTTTGTTTCACAGCTGTGAGTTATGATAATGCAGGCAGTGGTGGCAACGCAGTTATTTATTGAGCTGACTCATGCGCACTCGTCAGGTGCTCCTGTGATTCAACTGCAGCTGCTGTTGTCCTCTGAGTGCCTCCCAGGTTAGGTTACGTAATTCTTAAGACATTTAAAGCCTCTCCCTCTAAATGGTATATAAAATATGATGACTGTTGGAAAATATGGACACACAATCTATGAAAGCACCTAAAAGGTTTTGAAGTAAGGCTTTAAGGCCTGATGTTTCTCAAGACAAATCATTTAAGTATATAGATGTCAAGTGTCTTTGAGTTTCTAGAAAAGCGCTATACAAATCTAATGTATTATTATCAAAGAAGGGGAGCGCCTTAGTGGAGCTGAGGTGGGAGCATGCAGCATCAACCACAGCTGATGGGCAGAGACACCTGTAAGTCAAACAAACATGCCCAAAACATTATTTTTTCCTTTTTATTGGACATTGGATGGAGACAAACCACAGTAAACATTGGGAGAAAGAGGGAGAGATGATATGCATCAATGGTCTTTGTCCAAACTGACTTTCACGCTATTCCTCCTCTTGAAGCATTACGTTTTTATCGAAATATTTTATTTTTTAAAGATAAGTTAATGAAAGAAAACAAAGTCTGCCTTTTGATAGGTAGCTAAAGTAGTAATGTTTGTACCGGTAGTTTGTTTTCTGTACTTTGTTCAGTGAGGCGTGGATGTCTGGCTTCTCTGATCAGGATGTGTGGATGTACCAGAGACTACCAGGCACTGTTAGTGACATTAACAGCAGGACATGGCACAGACCAAAGAACTCTTTCAAGTGCCAGGAGTGTGATGTGTGTCTTATGATTGCAAGATTGTAAATTCCTGGAGGGTTTTTACAGGCCCTGGGTCATGCATACTTTTATATGGTTAGAGAACTGTGTAATTAGTTTGTCCCGGCTTATGCTGAGTAAGTAATGGAATAAATGTTAGACGGGTTGTGTAGTGTGAGTGAACAATATTTTTTTAATGTTCTTTGCCAAAGTTAAATTAGATGTCTGTTAAGCAGGTGGATGTACCTTCTGTTTCCTGACATTGCTCCCTCTCCTCCCTTTCTCCTAATTGTTCACATACCCTTTCTCATTTTGTCTGCCCTATGTTGCCAACAGACATTGATAACATTCTACCTCAAACCTCCAAAATACCCTCCACAAAGGCTGGAGCCGTTTTCAGTTCGGTTTTCTATCTCTTGCTGACACGCAGTCAATTCCTCGCTCTCCACTCACAAATGGGCTGATTTCCTGGACAGCCTGGCCTCTGGCCAGGTCCCTGGGGGTTTTTTAGGGAGGTCTTTGGTTTCACTGAGCTTGTATAACTGGCATGAACTTGCTGCTCTATAGTCATCCAGGCTGTAAATGTAGGTCATGCCAGGAATTACTTATGAAAGTTGAGAAGGGCGGTTGAACACATTCCAGATTCTTTTGTTAATGCACAGACCCTACAAAATGCCTTATTGTCAATCCTTATTTATACATAGGTCAGTTTATGGTGTGTTAAATTTCATTGGGCAAACAACACTATCCGCTTTTTGATGCGATTCATTGACAAACCCATCAGCTGCCAGACATGTGTTGACTCATCTATAGCTTTGTTCAGAATACAGGCCGTGGTGAGCGCAATATTAGCCTCATACTAGATACAGTTGGTTTCTAAAGGGCTGGGCAATATATCAATGGTATTTATTGTAGGCCATCATTGTTGATATTGAATAATGATTCACAGTTTTGTCTAAATTAACAGTCTGAACCAAGCCAGAAATACTCTCCTAATAAATAAATCCTAATCCTGATATAATGTATATTGATATTGTCTTCTGTGAGTGATATGTGCCCATTGAGTTGAGTGTAGCTTGTGTTGTATAGTAAAAAGGTTTGTAAGGAGGACAGATTTAATTTGTTGTAACAAGCCTGATCTATTGTTTATTTGTTTGAGAATTAGAAAAGGTCATGACAGAGTAAACTATAATTCCAGTAATTCTGTGGCTCTTTTCCTCTTTTGGTTTTCTTGGTATGTAGGACACAGCTAGACACATTTCATTTGGTTCACAGTAGTCCACTAGAGAAAACAAGGCCATATCCCTATGTCCCCAACTGTTTCTATTTGTACTTGTGCAATTTTGTGTGTATAGAAAGAAACTACAATTAATTAATCTAATCAAATCTGTATATATTTAATGGGGCTGCCCTCTGTGATGTGTGAAATCTTTAAATATTTCCTTTTTGTCTCCTGCAGGATCGTAAGCTTTCAAAGACGGAGAGGCAGCGCTTTAAGGAGGAAGCAGGGATGTTAAAGGGACTACAGCATCCCAACATTGTCCGTTTTTACGACTCTTGGGAGGGACCCTCCAAAGGCAGGAAGTGCATTGTACTGGTCACTGAACTCATGACTTCTGGCACCCTCAAAACGTGAGTCTCAAACTTTCCAGAGCTAACAAACTCATAATATATAACTCGTACATACTTTTTACATTAGTGCTGAGCCATTTAAAAAATCATCCTGTTCGGACAAAAGCGTCAGCTAAATGAAATGTAATGTAATCCTGACTATTATAAATATTCTGACCATTTGTTTAATACAACATTTGCTAGTCATATAAGCTCTGTGCTCCTCAGAGGATATGTAAAACATTCTGATTTATTCTCCTGTAGGTATCTAAAGCGGTTCAAGGTGATGAAAATTAAAGTGCTGCGGAGCTGGTGTAGACAAATCCTCAAGGGGCTCCACTTCCTTCATACTCGTACTCCCCCCATCATCCACAGGGACCTTAAGTGCGACAATATTTTCATCACAGGCCCAACAGGATCCGTCAAGATTGGAGACTTGGGACTGGCCACACTCAAGCGTGCATCCTTTGCCAAGAGTGTTATAGGTACGACTTTAAAGTAATTTCTACCTTCTGGTCCCTGTCCTGCTGTGGGACAGTACCTTTTCTAAGGTCATATTATGTTTGTGTTGAAAATGATGGTGTTTAAATAGGGTATTTTCCTTTTTTGGTTTGTTTTTCTGACTATGTGGTTCAAAAACAGACCACACCGTTTCAGCTGTCTCTCAAACCACAGCTCAAATGGAGGCCAAGTGCTGTGGTAATCTTAGGCAGATAACCACAAGGCTTTCTCTCTTTAAACTCGCACAGTGACTATCAAGTTTGGTCATTGTACAGAATATTTCTGTTCTATGTTTCTCAAAAAAAAAAAGAGATGGTTTTTTTTTTCCCAGGCACCTACTGAATGTAAGTAGCGCCTAACGTTTCTCATACTGTTAAATATTAACATCTCTATTATAATAGTTGTCATGGCTAAAGGTATGGCCTTTGCTTCTGTCTTAGACTGGTCTTTGTTCTGTGGTTTGGAAATATGTGGTCTGTTTGCCAGTTATAATGTTTAACGTCTCTTTCTATGGGTTTGCCTCAACAGGTTTTTGGTTTTTTTTCTAGTGTTTGTCTCTTACTGTCTTTTAAAATTATTGCAGGGCAGCAGAATCTTTTTAATCCATCTTTGTATCCAGGGAGCTCTCCCCACTTTCTCTCTGTCAGCCTTTTGCCCTTATGTCTTATTTTATTTTACTTTACTTTCATATTCTTGGGTATGTTTTTAAAATGTAGGCTCTAGCCTCAGCTGTGCCCCATTCTGCTGTTTGGAATGAATAGGGTACTGCTGGTCATTGAGTAAGTATGAACTTTTGTGGGCCTGGTAAGTGTGACAGTGTGCTGTAACACACATCAATATCAAAAACAATAACATTCAAATAAACAGTTTTTCTGTGTAAGACCTGAGATTGAATGTAAAATGATCAATTAATAGAACAAGGCCGATGTGCAAAGACACACTGCTGAGCACAGTAACTAGCTATGGGATCTGCTTCTCTCAGCCTTCAACCTAACGGTTTCCTCCTGCAGGTCAAGGAGAGATGGTAAGTCAGACTTCGAAAGGTGAGTGTACTATAAAAGACAATGTAGGTAATTAAGGTAAGGTCTTGACAAAAGTTATTTCCATAGCTAGTCATATTTCTCTTGCAGAGATCATTGACATCCCTTTGAACAAATCAAACTGTATTCTGGCCCTGGTATTGTTATTTTGAACATTGCAAATCACATTCTTTTTGGCTAACAAGTGTGTTCTGCACATTGGCTACCTCAGTCACATTCTTATATCCCAACATGTTAAGGTCTTACACAGACAAACACGTGCTTTCTTCTCTACAGTCTAACTGAGCCCAGCTTCTCCCTCCTTTTTTTGTTTTCTGTCTCTTTTTTGCTTTCCTCCCTCCTTTTCTTTTTTTTCTCTCTCTTCCAACTTTCACCTCACAGGTTCTACTCCAGGAGATATCAACAGGCTGGTCACTCCTCTCATCCTCCTCTTCCTCAACCCTTCACGGGTTAGAGGAGCAGAGGGGCAATGGGTTGTGAGAAGCCCACTCAATCAGTAAGGGAGTTCGAGAGTTCTGAAAAGTTGTTTTGATTTAAGGTACCCCTGAGTTCATGGCGCCTGAGATGTATGAGGAGAAGTACGACGAGTCAGTGGATGTGTATGCCTTTGGAATGTGCATGCTGGAGATGGCCACCTCAGAGTACCCTTACTCAGAGTGCCAGAATGCTGCACAGATCTACCGCAGAGTTACCAGCGTAAGTCTTCTTTTCAACCCTCGATGTCACCCCTCTGCCCTGCCTTCACCTCTTCTTATGTGCCAAGAAGGCTAATGTCCCATTCTGGAATTATTTTATATTCCCGTTGACACCTCTTTATCAAGCTTACATTACATTTCTATCTTCTACTATTTCACCTCTTAAATTCAGTGTATTCCTGTATCTTATAAATCATTTGCTATTGCCCTCTTTAAAGAACCCACAAACTTAGAAAACCTCCAAGAGAAATATTTGACAAACCCCTTTGTTTTCCTTTTTGTTAGTTTTTTTGTATTATGGTGTATGTTGGTTAAGCACGTAGACCTGAGACGTAGATGATTGATAAAAAGCTGAACAAGCACATTCCTTCTATTTTCTTAATGACTAATGGTTCAGTCTTGTAACGATAACAGAAGGACAGTAACTGTCAAAAAACAAACGCTTCTTTTAGTCTTCAGTTCATACTGGCTTACTTTTGAAATGCATAGTCACTGATATGAGTCATACTCGATCACTGGAGCCTCATAGATAAAGAGGTTAAACCTGTTCCTAAGTTGTCTACAAAATAGGCCTTAAAATCTATAGCTATAACCTCAGTTTATCATTAACTGTAAAGTGCAAATACTGTTATTTAAGTTATTGCCACATGACAGACCTTTTCTATTTACCCCACTGCTAAGTATTGAGTTATTTAGCTCTCTGTAGAGCCACAAATTGCTCATACTGCAGAGCCCCAAACACAGTTTACTCTGTTGCGAAACAAAGTGCTATTGTGGTGTTAAGCCTTCATTTAGGTAGTTTCACATGCTCTGGTTTTACAGTAGTATTCCTTGGGGAGATTGGCTGTTGTTCTTCCTGTTGGCTGTTTGGTCGTTCAGCTCAGCTGTTCAGCCAGTCCTCCATTTTCCTGTAACACCATGTAGTTTCCTGTTGCTATTGGCTCAATTTACCAGCTCATCCGCTGTCCTCTAGTGACATATGACCTCCTTTTCCTACACATTCTGTAATTGCCCCTCCCTAGAAAGCATGCCATCCGTTACACATTATTTAACATTAGTTTCTTAGAAGCAACCCCTCCCACTTTATACTGTGGCTTCATTTCAAAACACAATTGAAAAGAGAAAGTTAGTTTAAAGTTCCCAGTCATCTGGAACATGAGAAATAGTTTTGGATGCTAATGTAGCGCCGCTGAGCTGAAAAAGACAACAAGGAATTAAGAAAAAGGTCAGATGAGAAGAAGAACCATTCTCATTCAGGGTTCTGTGTTTCCTGTAGGGGGTGAAGCCGGGCAGCTTCGACAAGGTGGCCATTCCTGAAGTGAAGGAGATCATCGAGGGATGTATTCGCCAGAACAAGGATGAGAGGTGTCTTACCCAAGAGCACATATAACAGGTTTAGGGTAGTCTAACTCTCCAGAAAAACATATCTTTGCTCACGGCTTGTCTCCCTCCATTTAGGTACTCGATCAAGGACCTTCTGAACCATGCCTTCTTCCAGGAGGACACAGGGGTGCGTGTGGAGTTGGCAGAAGAAGACGATGGCGAGATGGAGGCTATTAAACTGTGGCTGAGAATTGAGGATGTAAAGAAACTCAAGGGAAAGTACAAAGACAATGAAGCCATTGAGTTTTCGTTTGACCTCAACAAAGATGTCCCAGAGGATGTGGCTCAGGAAATGGTGAATTGAACTTTTAATAGTTAATCAGTCTTTTAAAAATACAACCCCTCCTTATTCCTGTCACTATTAAAGACAGCATCACAAATAAAAGAAGGAAAAACATTTGTAAGGGCTTGCATTCAATCTTTGAAATGTTCATTGCTGAATTGTAAGTCATGTCTTTGTGCTGTAGGTGGAGTCTGGTTATGTGTGCGACGGTGACCACAAGACCATTGCAAAGGCCATAAAGGACAGGGTATCGCTAATCAGTCGCAAGAGAGCACAGCGGCAGCAGGTATGTCCATAGGGCATCTAAAATGTTTATTTGTATTATTTGCTTAAGTGCTTTCATTGAATTCGTATCTTAGTCATAGGATGTATTTACCACTGATGTGTTGTTTAGATTTTGTCAATCAGTGCTCTTTTGAGAGATATTGATACATTTGCTGCTATCTTGAAGGTCAGAGAAGATCAGGAGAAGAGAAAGCTAGAAGAAGAACAGCAGGGTCAGTTACCTCCAGCACAGCAGCCAGGACAACAGTCGAGCATGGAGGTGCCTCAGTCCCAGCCGGTGCCACAGCCTGCTCCTTATGTCTCTCCACAACCAAACCCACAGATGGCTGCCCAACCTGCATCTCAGCAGAGCTCTAACTATAACACTCCTCAATCAACCCAAATGGCTGGCATGGCACAGGGCGTCCCTTATATCCCCCAGTCAACTGGGCAAGTCCCAGTTCCAGTTCAAGGTCAGAGTGTGGCCACCATCCAGCCGGAGTCAGAGGAGCCTGAGACTGACCAACAACTACAGCACACTGGTGGAGGTGTGTATCGAAGAAGATCAAATACACTGACAGCCCACTGCATGATGATAATATATCGTGTTTTTCATAAATTAAACCTCTCGTCCACCTCTTACAGCCAGTCACATAGGAGACAGACTGCCTGCTTCCACCATCCCTCCTGAGATCCAGTCTCCTCAGTCTGGAATATCCTACAACTCTCCTCCCAGTCAGCATCTTCAGCCCCAGGTGTCACTCCCACAGACACAAAATGACCAAACACAACAGCAGCAGTTGTCAGTTGTGAGTCAAGTTGAAAATAAAATAGAATTTTGTCTGTTGAAGTGAATCGGATGATATGCCTGTGGTATGTGTGCCTCAGAATGAAGTATAATGTTGTATGCCCCTTGAGCTATGTATATGTCTTTGGTCTTGGAATTTGATCCTCTATCTGTTTACTTTCTTCCTCTTTTTCACCACGTGTTGTTTTTCTCTGCGGTGCATAAGGTTCAACCCCAGATGCAAGGTGTCCAACCTGAAGTTGTTCCTGTTGTGCCCGGCAGCCAGTCTGTTCCAGTGGCACCACCACAGGTATACACTGAACTGCATGTCTTTAGAGAGTAACTTCACACCAATTGAAAAGTTCTGTTTTACTGACCCCTGCTTAAAAGTTTCAAATCTGTTGCACCTAACAACAAACCTAACAGGTTGTACTGAACACACTCTGAGTACACTTGAGTTAACCGTATGAAGTTTATATTCTCTGCTTTGTTTTCTAAGTTTTCCAGTCTCTTCTCTTCTCATTTCCTTTTAGTTTTCTTTTCATTCTCAAGTTACCTACTCTTACCCTGTTTCATATTTTGTTTCTTATAGTACGGAGTTTACTACCAACCATCGCTTCCCCCTCAGGTAGATGAAATGTCCCATTTTTCTGTTGCCGCTTGTAAATACACCCACAGCCTTTCTGGAAAACAAAATAAATGTGTTTTCTATATTTGTACAGATATTTGGTAAGTTTGGACCTTAGTAATAATATGGTATCCAAACAAAAATGACATACAGTAGTTTTTAATACCTTTGGTCATGCAATGTGGATTAACATTCAATGTACATGTGTCTAAAATACACAGTAGACCTTAATCACTGATTTAATAACTTGACAGCCCACACTGTCAAATAGATAAAGGCTCTTAGTTATGCAGCGATGTTGTTCAACAGGTAAGTACATGTGGGTTTGGAATAGAGCCAAAGTATATCTCTAAAAAATGTTCAGGTTTTTAGGAAGTCGCTAAGATGCTACGATGAAAGTGTGTCAGATTTCTTCTCAAGCTCTGACCCCTCTGATTTTATTCTTGTTTATGCCACTCTCTCTTTATCCCTTCCATTCTTACAGATTCCCACCCAACAAGTAATGATACCCCCATCCTCTCAGTCGTCTCCCCCGCAGCAGCAGCAGCAGCAGCAGCAGCAGCAGCAGCAACAGCCAGAGAGCAGCGCTTCTCTCCAGAGCTCCACTCTACCACAGTCACAGACTGGAACTCAGCAGCTACAGGTGACACACGCACACCTCCCCTGCTCGTGCACATGTGTTTTATCTTGCTTTAATACATACCTTGACATATCGCTTTACCATACTGAAGTATGGATTTCATGCTGTCCATTTTCCAGTTTGCATTTTATTTTATCTTTCTTTTCTTTTCTCTGGACACACAATTCTCATTACCATGGCTGTTCCCTCTTTTCTTCCACTCTCCCCCTCTGCATGCTGCTCATTCCTGCATGACTCTTAGTCTTGGGCCAATGATCCAAGTCCTCCTATCCTGTCACCTCCACTCAACGCAGAGCACCTATACTTCCTCTATCAGGCCTCTTGCCTCTCTGTTCTGCAGGTACTCTACAGAGCACAAAACAACAAAAGTTGTGTGTGTGGGTGTATGTGGGTCATGTGTGACGCATTTGGTTCACAGTTCCTGTTCCTAGAAGTGTGTACATTAATCCTTCAAAAAAGTGTTTTTTCTCAAATTGATATAAACCGACCACAGACCAGAATATCAACTCAAATGTGAAAACATAAAAGACGACTGCTAGATTTTAGCCAAAAATCAATACAAACTATTTCATATCATTCTCTTTTTAAAAAAACAGCTCATGGGTTTTATTTTGAGCCTAAAATCCTCCATGAAATCAGTAACTGCAGTAGATCTGTGTGCCTGTAATAAATATTATACATTGTATCACGGTTACAAAAGTCACAGTACTTTAACCACCTACATGGCTGGTACATGGAACAGCAGTACCATGTATAGATGTAATTAGTATCCATATAAGCACAGCAGAGAGAAAAGGCCAAATTCTGAAGGAAATGAAATGAAAGCTCCATTACATGGCACTATTTACACACTGCCTGAGAGCTGAATAATGGCGTTGCTTGTTGTTACAGATACACACTTTCATCAGGCTAAACAGCTCCACCTGGTGGATGGTCTGGTTTAAATCATTTATTTCCCAGAAATAGTTGGTCAACATAAAGGACAAATGAAATTCGATTGAAACGAATGAGTAGGATCACATAAAGATGACTATCGGTTTATTGTGCAAGGCCTAAACCATTTCAGAGGAGTAGTGCACCAACGATAGGACTTTCCATTTTGATATCTGCTTTTGATGGGAAGTTCTTGATTTATGAAAATGTTCTGTGTTTCAGGCTCCTATGAGTGTTCCTCAGTCAACGCCATTGGAACAGCCAGGTTCCTCTGCTCTGGTCCCACCATCTGTAGAAAGGTGAGAAGAAAGTTATTTTTAAAGGTTTCACCAGCACCTCACGATGTAACCGATCTCCCTCTGATGAGTCTATTTCTCTTTCAGTTGCCTGTCAGATGCAGCTTCAGGTCTTAGTGACGGCAATGATGGAAGTTCAGGAGGGCGCCATGAGGGGCGCTCACTGAAACGTCACCAGCGGCGATCAGTACGCAGCCGCTCCCGCCATGAGAAGACTGCAAAGGCCAAGCTAAATGTTCTCAGTGTACGTATTTGAACTGATGAGTTCATTCACATTCTGTCTTAAAATCTTGGTCATAAAACAGTTTTAACCTGAACAAATGTTTTGCAGATCTCTAATGTCGGAGACAGAGTAGCAGAGTGCCAGCTGGAAACGCACAACAGGAAGATGGTGACCTTCAAATTTGACCTTGATGGTGATAATCCGGAGGAGATCGCACAGATCATGGTAGTAGTGGTTTTAAAACTTTTGTCTCTGAACAGGCAAGACATGTTAGCTGTCTAATTATTTAGTTTGTTACAACAAATATATTCTCCATACGTGTTAAACACACTATAGATTCATACAGTGCATATACCTGAATGTCTACCATTCACTAAATCCCATTGAATTGGCAACTGACTGACCATCAACTGTAACTAAGCAGAAAACAAGAAACAGATGCAACTAATGTTGCAGTCCTTTCTAATATCTGCTGCATCAACCAATGACTGTCAGACATTTTGAACCAATATATGTAGTTTTAGTTACTGTGTTTTGTTTCAGGTTGAGAGTGAATTCATCTTGGAAAGTGAGCGGGAGTCCTTCATCGACCAGGTCCGTGAAGTCATAGAAATGGCTGATGAGAAAGGAGAGGGCATGAAGGAAGGCTTCCCTCAGGTTAGTCTTTACTACACATCACCTTATTAGCCAAATACCCTTTATGACAATTGTGATCCTTCCCTTGCTGAACCAGAAGATGTAACTACATATGTTTTTATCTCTTTGCAGATGAGTGATCACCAAAAACAGCCTGAGCTGTCTGTTCCCATGCTGCCAGGTAAACAAACTTTAGCAAAAAATACAGTGCTTTAGGTATTGATTTTTATGTAGTCCAACTCCTGTCTTACAACCTACCTCTCTTTTGACCTTTCTCTCAGGCATTTCCCCCAGCACTATAGCCCAGGTGGTGCATTCGGCAGGACGCAGGTTCATAGTCAGCCCAGTGCCCGAGTCTCGTCTTAAAGAACAGTTCTTTGGCGTTACTTCTGCTAATACCTCCTTTGGAGATGAAGCAGGTGAGAGAAAAGTTTATTTTGTTCCCTGTAGAATTGTACCTACCGTTTTGATTTCTCAAAGTAATACGTTTGACAATGCAAATAAGCTTTACAGTTTTTAAAGCTAATAAAAAAAGAAAGAAATAATGATGGGTACAGAAAAAGTGTCAAGGGGCTGTAAGTATCACCTGACAAAAGAAATGAAGTTGAATCTTTGCAGGTGATATTTACTAAAACAAGGCACAAACAAAGTGTAATGAAAAATGTAAAGTTATGGTTTCGCTGGTTATGTAGTCTTAGACAATTATTATGTCACATGCGCTGTTATTGATGCTAAAAATGATCATATTTACATTTTTGACAATTTCTGAATTTATTTTCATAAAATGACTGATATAAAAAAATATTTTTTTCTAGTTCCTTCTATGCCATTGGGCCTTTCTCTGTCCGCTCCATCTGGGATTCTCCAGCAGGCTTTCAGTAAAATGAAGCAGGCTCGTGTGGAAAGAGGAAGCACCTTTGATCACTCTGCTGCTGAGCAAGACCCAGGCACTGTCCCGTCCACTGAGGCTGTACTCGGCCCAAACTCTAACAATATTCTGGCTCCTCCAGAGGCTGTAGCTTCAACTGCTGGCACTACCTTTCCTGGCGTGCCTCTCGCATCTACTGCAACGTCTTCACCACCTCCCTCAACTGGGAGGGTTTCCCCTCAACCAACATCCACTCAGTCCCAAACCCCAGCTGCTGTTCTGAGTGATCCCAGTCCACCTCCTCGGTTATCCCATGAAGCAGCTCCTTCACAGCTTCCACCAGCTGCCAACATCCCACCCACATCTTCCAACGTTTCTCCTCCATCAGTGCAGACCTCCGTCCCCGCAGTACCTGGGCCTCAGCTGAGCAGTAGTTCTGTCTCTTCTATTGCGAGTGTTACGTCCAGTAGTACTGGCTCTGTCCCTGGTTCAGAGCAGCAGCCTTTTAATAATGCTGCTTCGTCCTCCCAGCCTGTGAATTCGTCCATCCATACACCACAGCACGCAACGTCCCAGAATCAGCCTGTCCCAATTTCTGCTCAGCCCCCTCCTCCCACCTCGTTACCGAGTCAGACCCAGCCGGTGGAGCCAGAGGGCGCTGATCTCCAGAACAAAACTGCTGGCAGAGATGATATCCAGGCTCTAGATAAAAAGCTACGGTCCCTCTTTAAAGATCAGAGCTCTGCGTCGTTGGATCAGAACACAGGCACCTCCTCTCCTCCCACTGGGACTTCTTCCCCTCCACCTGGAGCTGCCCTGGTGCCCCCATCCAACCTTCCCCTCACCTCCGGAGTGCATGGTGTCCTGGGCCCGACAACCACCCCGGGACAGGGTATTACCCCGGCAGGACAGACGCCTCCAACAAAGCACAGGGCACAGGTGACTGAAAACTGCAGCATTCAAGATTAATAGATCGTTAGTTTGTTAATAGATTGTTAGTTTGTTGCTATGAAATATTTTGACTTGACTTACCTTTTGTTATGTTTTTAGACTTTACCTACTGGTTTTGACCAAGCTGCTACACCTCCCTCTGAACTTTTTCCCCCATTTCCTGGACCAAATCAGGTGAGGTCTACTATGTTTGTGTAATACTACCTGCTCTACTACTTTTACATGTTTTATAGTGTAGATGTACATATGTACTGCTTACATTGTCCCTTATGTTCTGTTTGTGTGACTCCACAGTCACAGCAACCCCTGGGTAATTTGGACGCCCAGTTGAGGAGAGCTCTGAGCCCAGAGACTGTTCAGGGAGGTAACGGAGCCCAGTCTCCAGCAGCAGCTTTTACCCTGGGACGTTTCCAGGTACGTTTAAGTCACTGCTTAACATGTATCTGTTAATTCAGTCTAAAACCGCTAAACCTTGTGCTTAGTGAGTAAAATGTTCTCCATCCTCTTTTTTACAGGTGTCTGTTGCTACTGATGGTGCATCCAGCAGCGTTCCTGATCCCTCGAGCATTGTTTCCTCTTCTTCCCTAACGCCGTCCTCTACATCCTCCTCCTCTTCTTCTTCTTCCTCTTCCTCTTCCTCCCCCTCAAGTCCAGAAAATACCCTCCACCGGTCATCCTCTCTGTCCAGAGGAGTTTGTGAAACTGACTGTATGAATGGAGCCTCCTCGCTCTCTGCTGGTCCTGCCAGTCAACCCACCACTATTGGGCGCTTCCAAGTATCCACAAGCACCAAAGCCACATCTGGGCCAACCACTCGCTCTAAAGTGGGACGTTTTTCTGTCACAGGTACGTACCAGGTTCAAGGTTCAGCAAAGTAAGCTAGCTTTGATAAATGAGTGTAAAGGCCTCTTTGCACGGCACTAATGTTACACAAGGTCCTCCTATACCATACAATACTGAGTGCCATTCAAAACTGATGCTTCACACTTCCTCACTAGTTATTTATCTGCTAACACTGTAACTGAGCCTGCTAAATGAACCATGATACGGGTTTTAAAAATGGATTATCACAGTTATCATGTTTCCCCCTTTAAATGGCCATGATATTCTGAGATTCCTTTATAAAAAGCCACGCATTTGCGTTTCTATCGGCTGCATTTGCAAAGTCAGTTGACATATCTAGCTACTGAGCTTGAGAATCTGTTATGTTTTTACCATATCAGAAGATAATCCTTGGATGTGGACATGAGATGTGGGCATGAAGATTTTCTTCACTTCCTGTGCACAGATAACAGATGTTTAGGGTTAATTTTTAAATCTTGTGAGGTCCCTGGCTCAACCTACTCTCTCGCGTTTGATTTCCCTCAGTGACCCCAGCTCCAGCAGCAGGCTCCAGTCCAACACATGGTTCCAGTGTTCAGAATGGTCCCTCATCCTCAACGTCTGATCCTCATAACTCGCACACCCATTACAGTAGTGACAATGACGACGACTCTGAGACTGAGGATGAAGCTTTGCACAAGGAAATTAGCCGTCTCAGAGAAAAGTGCGTCATATGTACACAATGATCCTTCACACTACCTTCATTTCCACTTATGAGTTTTACTTCAGCTCAATAGAAATATTTTAACATGACTATCTGTTTGCAGACATATGATGGAGATCCAGACATTGCAGACTCGTCAGAAAGATGAGGTTGAAGCCCTGTTCACACGGATGGGAAAACCTCCTCCTCCTTCTGTCTTCTCCCCCGCTGTGGCGATGGCTGGAGGTCGACGAAGGCTCAAAAGCAAAAGCCACAAATCTGTTCGCAGTAGTGGACAGCCCAGCCCCATACACTCTGGTAAGGACAGTAAATTGGCTTGTCTTAGCTCTCGAGACAAATCTTATCACTGAAGCTGTTGAAAGGGTATGTTCCTGGCATGTTTACATGTCATTGTGTCTTGTACTCGTATGCTCAGGGTCCCCAGCCTCCGCTCAGAATCTTCATGGTTCAGAGTCTCCTCCAAAGCAAAGTCCACCCTCAGCAACAGAGGCATCACAAGCAGTTAACATGTCATCCATGAAACAGCTTAGATCCTCTCCCTCCATGCCCAGCCTCAGTAGTTGCTCCACAGGTAAGTGCAAGCAATTAATTTAGTCACAGTGAGCTACTTGAATTGATTCCCTGAATTGATCTTCTAGTTTACATCTCACCCTTTATTCTTGTTTACCAGGATCAAGTGGGACCAGCTCCACAAATGGATCAGGCAACTGCCAGAACCACTCTGCTTCTCTGACCCAGGCGACTGGACCCACTCCTCCTTCCTCTCAAACCCAGAAGGGCAAAGGCACGTTCACTGATGACCTGCACCAACTGGTGGATAACTGGGCGAGGGACGCCATCAACCTCTCCCAGTGCAAGAGAGGTCCTAAAACTGGAGCACCGGCACCTCTGGGACATGATGTAGGCATTCAGTACTTTCTTTGAATGTTAAGATGGAGCATTTTATGGCCTTATTTTATATGATACTTATGTCATGGTTCCCACGGGTCCTTGAAAATAGACATAAATAAACATGGGTCATTGAAATAAATAAATAGAATAATAATGTTCAAGAATAGTAATTGATTTTCCTCTTTCCCCCAAAACTTTTACTTATTGTAGTAAATAGGCTACGTTCCGCAGTCTTCTTGTGTGTCTCCCGCAGTTGTGCCATTGTTTCACACGTGGTCGGTCTTGAAAGTGGGACGGTGACATGCTAGTTCTCATTATACAAATTCGCAGTCTTGTAACAGTAATTAACCTGGATCTGTGATTTGAGGGAATTGGGCCTGGAAAGTCTTTGAAAGGTCCTTCAATTTGATGTTTAAGATGTCCCTGTTATGTTTTTGCTGCTGTCATGTAATAATCCTGCATATTCTATTACAGATTATCCCTCCAGCCAACATGGGCCGTAAATTCTCAGCTCCAGGCTACCTTTGCCCAACACTTCCCACGCCTTCCACTACCACGACCACCACGTCCCCTCACCTCCCCAACCCAGCCAATCCCTCTATCCCTATGGGGCCTCGTAAAGGCTCACTGGGCCCTGTCGCGCAGGGGTTTGGATACTCCTCAGCCCCGTACAATGCTCCTCAGTGGGCAGGACCCACAGGCACATCCCAAGCCAGCATGCTTAACCCTGCACAACCACTAACGCAGTACCAGCCGCCCACGACCGCCTCAGTGTCCCTGCACCAAGGCTACCACATGGGAACCACACCAGCCCCCCAGAATTCAGTCGGCCCCGGAGGGTCCAACCTGAGGCCAACGTAGCCCAGTTGTAGCCCCACACAGGGCAGACAGTCGTTGAACGAGAACACTAGCTCTCTTTGCGGTAGGCTGGTTGGCTGGCTGGCTGGATATTGTCCTTTTTTATTTTTATTTCAACTTTTATTATTATGTTTGTTTTTTTTTTTGTAATGGAGTTGACCTGTGTGGTTCAAGTTCTCAGGCAGAACGAAATCTGTCTGGCATTTGTAGGGAGCGTGCAATACACATCCACAGCACAAGTCTCACACTTAGCCTGCCATCAGCTGTGGAATTGAGCTGTGACGAGTCGGTTGGTTGTGTCTGGTGATGTAATGACCCAAAGGCGTAACCAACAGCAGTCAAAGATGTCTTTTTGAGAGCAGACGTTGCAATGTCATCATTCCTGTGAAGAGGAGAAGGTAGCAGGGCTTCTGGTTCACATCTTCACCGGTCCTGACTTTAAGCCGAGGTGGGGCCGAAGACAGTTGAACTATTACACCATATAGACACGCGTATAGACTCACACCTGACTATACAATAACCCTGGTTGACGGACTTGGGATAGCATGTTAAGTTGTCTCAGAGAGCGAGGGGCGGAGTGTACAGAAAGTGTGAGATATCAGTGGGACAGTTTGTCCCAGATGGATTAGCAAAGTGTGACTGGTTGAGTTGGGAGAAGAAAGACATGGTAAGTTGGGCAGGAGTGTAGTGGATAGGGTTGCAGTATGAATACATCCCAATGGCTACCTATTAACTGAAATGCAATAATGGCAAAGCGTAGATGAACTGTCCCTTGTAACTGTGGCCTTAATCCCCAAACACATTTAAACATTGACTTTGTACATAGATATTTCTTCACTGGGTTATGATTCCACGTTTAGCATATTTATGTCCCTGTGAGTCTGGTGACATTGTGATACGAGTTGTCCATCCATACAGATTTATTATACAGATTTATTCTTCACGTCACAAAAAAAAAGCATTGTCCTGGTGTTGACCACCAATCTCAGTGTGAAATTTAAGAGGTGATGCTGCTGTAAATCACAATCTGGTTGAGGTTGTTTGCAGGGTGTTTTTTTTGTTTTTGTATGTTGTTTTTTTTGTTTTTACGCAAGAATGAAATTAGAATCCCAATTTGACACAAAGAACAACTTCACTTAGTGCTGATATGAGCAGTTCAAAATGTGCTTATCAAATAACAAGAAATAATTTTGGTTTATTGCAATAGTATTTTTGGAAGGTTTCAGTCTCTCCCAGTTGTTTACACAGACGGTGCACAGACGGTGCACAGTACACAGACGGTGCACAGTACACAGACGGTGCACAGTACACAGACGGTGCACAGTACACAGACGCAGACGGTGCACAGTACACAGACGCAGACGGTGCACAGTACACAGACGCAGACGGTGCACAGTACATGAACCGGTTGTTAGTCGAGTCCAGTAAATATCTCCGCTCATAACATTTAGCAGTCACCTCTCAAATCTCAAGTATCTGGGGTTCTCTCTTTCTGTGGTCTGTTTTTGTATACGTATATTTAATAAAACAAATGTTCTTTATGGACCTGTATTCAGCCATCAGATTTTGATGTTGTTTCACTGTAATTATTAAAGGTTGTTAAACAACATGTAGTTAAAGGAATATAAAAAGTGCAATTGCAGGGTTGTTGTTGTTGTTGGTATCCTACTCACCACGCAGGAGTAATCCTGTCATTTATTTATGCTCTTCTCTCTATGACTGCCCTGCCCCCCCCCCCCTTTTTTTTTTCTATTTTATTGTACATATGTTAATGTGAGGTAAAATGCTTTCACGTAATGCTCAGTCACTAGAGTATGCTTGTGGTGACCCACTCTACATGCACATGCACTCTAACCTGTAAACATGTGGAACACTTTAGTGCCTTGCATCCTCACTAATGACAAGTTCCAGATTCATTTAGTCCTGTAGCTGTGACAGTTAACCAGACCTGTATGACGTAAACACACAACAGGTGGCGCCTTAACTTACACGGCCAGCTCAGAGGATGTAACACTGAAACGTTAGACAAGACACCGCACAGGACGGGCACACAGAGTAATGTGGAAGTGTTTCTGCTCTCGCTACAGTTCCCTTTGTGTTGGTTGTGTAATCAGCTGTGAATTTATATTTGGCTCATGCGTACATGGATTTGGCTGACATTTGTTTTGTGGATTTATCATCATTAAACTGTTTCATAGACACTCTTGTTCAGGCAGCGAGTGAGCTGTATAAAGGTTTAAAAGTCTCAGCACCTCACACGAGTGCCATGCTGTCATTGTGACCCTTTCGCCTGCTCGTAGATTGGATGAATAGTTAAACTTCTCTAGAGAAAAAATAAGTTACTGCAATGCAGAATATGCAATGTTTAAAGTTTTAAAGGGACTGAGGGGTATTGGAAACATGTGCATGCTGATAAAGGTTGTTACCGACTTCAATGTTTTGATATTGGATTATTAGTGATCCTTTTCTTTTTTTTATTCTTTGCCTTCCTGAGTGATCACCAAGTGTTGATCTGTTTAATTGCCATTCACCAATATCACAGGCACAACTTGAATATTGCATATGATTTCTGCATGCCGGCTTCACTGGTGTTTAACCTTACATATGACGACTCCCGACTGTACAGCACAAGGTCACAACCAAGCTCTTTAAGGTCCATATGCTACTATGCTATTATCAGTCATTATCAGACCTCTTCAGTACTGACATGCAGTCATTTCTGTCGCGCTCTTATTTCTGATCCCTCATTACTGACTTCCTGTGATTCAGTGTCTGTTTTGTGTATGTTTTTCACATTGTACAAAATGTAAAAACAAATAAAAATAATATCAATTAAAGCCCTTGTCGTGCCTATTGGAATGATCTTTTTAAACTGTTATGACCAGATTGTCTAACACTCCTCTGGGATGTTTTTTTTCTTTTTAAATATACTTAATTATACTTCAAGGCCCTGACAACATAAATCCTAAATACTTCTCTACAGCATTGTATGATAAAATTAGCAATATCCAAATACAAAGTAAAAAAAACAAAACATGTTTGTTTGGTTTCTATCTATAAATACAACTCAACTGATTGACTTCTGTGGTTATGTTTTTATTTTTATACAAAACCATATAACATTTCTCCAAATATCAACAATTTAATGCAAAATTAAAATTAAATGAAAACACAAATAAATATTTTTTTTATAAAATGTAAAACTTCAAGTGTCCAGTCGACGTTTCTTCATGTACAGTCCTTGTCTGTATGGACTGGAGGCCTCACCTGTAAGGTTAAAAAAAGTAGATTGAAAGACTACAAAATTCAGCCAACAGCTCAATAACGTCTCTTGTGAAACCTCACCGAGCCTCGCCTGACACTGGCCCTGATGTTGAGGTCTGTCCTGAGCCCGGTCCTGTCCTCCGCTGTACGAAGGAGCCTCGTCTGGTGCTCTCTGAGGGGTCTTACTGCGCGTATGCATCTGGTGGTTCCCGGGCGTGCTGGGACAGAGCCCTTTCGAGGGGGTGCCGCCTGCAGGGACATCCAGTTCATCAATCCCATTCAGGGTGAAATCCCAGAGCTCAGGATCATCTGCAGAAAAACACAAACCAGTTGTACTGAGTGAGGCTGGTAAAAGCTGAATAGAGGCAGGTTTCCCCACCAAACATCTAAGTATGTTGAGCCCTCTGGTGGTGGCTTACAGCACCTGCTAAATGCTCGTCCCTGCTGCTGGGCTTCCTGTGTCCAGCTGAGGTGCTGTCACTGAAGGCAGATGCACCTTCATGACCTGGAGGAATGGATACTATTTAGAAAAACACCAACATTTATACTCCTAAAAGTTAAGAATAAAGAGTCACTTTTAACCACTCAAACCTGGACCCTCATATAATATCATATAATAAAGTGGGCTGCAAGTTATTCTTTTTTCCTATTTATTTTTTAGTCTTTTATTTTACGTCACATTTAGCTAGCTGTGCCAACTTGCACAACTGAAGTTTAGCAGATCCAAGAGAGTTGGATATTTAATAATTATGTGTGGCATTAAATGTGACGGCTTCCTCTTCCATCTGCAAGCAGAAACCTGCTGTTCTCACGTAAACAATCTCACACAGTGTTACGGTAGGTGCGAGGGAGAAATGTATAGCTGGGGAACACTATAGAACACTGTTAAGGCAGAATGAAATCACTCATAATAAAACCCTTACCTCCATTTTG